>NC_045732.1:13926157-14099504 GCF_009834535.1 Camelus ferus
ACAGACCATCAAATATATGAAGCAAAAATGGACAGAATTGAAGGACAAAATGGACATTTCTACAGTAACAGAGATTTTAATACCCCACTCACAGTAATAGAATAATCAGACAGAAGACAGTAAGGGACACAGTAAACCAACTAGATCTAATATATACAGAACACTTCAGCCAACAACAACAGCATACACATGGAACATTTTTACAGGATAGAGTGTACGTTAAGTCACAAATTAAGTCTCAATGGATTTAAAAAGACAGGTATCATACAAAGTATCCTCCCTGACCACAATGAGATGAAGTTAGAAAAAAAACTGGAAAATTCACAGAATTGTGGAAATTAAATAACACACATTTAAACAATCAATGGATCAAAGAAGTCACAAGAGAAATTAGAAAATACTTGGAGACAAATGAAAATGAAAACACAACATATCAAAACTTACAGAACACAGCAAAAGTTTTGCTGAGGGAGAAATTTACAGCTGTAAACACTTACATTAAAAAACAAGAAAGATCTCAAATCAACAAGCTAACTTTACAACTTAAGGAACTAGCAAAAGAAGGACAAACTAAACCCAAAGCTAGTTGAAGGTAGGAAATAATAAAGATTTGAGCAGAGATAAACAAAATACAGAATAGGAAAACAATAGAGAAAATTATTAGAGAAAATCAGGAAAACCAAAAGTTGGTTCTTTGAAAAGATCAACAAAATTGACAAACCTTTGGTTAGATGAACTAAGGAAAAAAGCGAAGACTCAAATTATGAAAATCAGACATGAAATGAAAGTGGAGACATCACTACTGATTCTAATTGTTCACCAACAAAATGGATAACCTGGGAGAAATGGACTTATTCTCAGAAACACAAAACCTACAAAGGCCAAGTTATGAAGAAACAAAAACTCGGAATAGATCTATAACTAGTAAGGAGGTTGAATCAATAATCCAACATCTTCAAAAAAGAAAAACCTTGGACATGATGGCTTCACAAGTGAAAGAAGAACTAATACCATCCTTCTTAAACTTCCCCCCCAAAACAAAACAAGACAAAAAACTGAAGAAGAGAAACACTTCGTACTCATTCTACGAGGGCAGAATTATCCTGATACTGAAGCCAGAGAAAAAGACACAACAGGAAAACTACAGACCAATGTACCTTATGGACATTGGTGCAAAAGTTCTCACCAAAAATATTAGCAAATCGAATTCAGCAGCATATTAGAAGGATTACACACTATGACCAAGTGGGATTTATAACTGAGATACATGGATGGCTCAACATGAAAATCAATCAATATAAGGAAGAAAATGAAGAGAAAAAACACACAATAATCTCAGCTGATGCAGAAAAAGCATTTGACCAAATTCAATATCCTTTAATGATAAAAAAAAAAAACACTCAAACTAGGAATAGAAAAAACTGCCTCAATGTAATAAAAGCCGTATATGAAAATTCCACAGCAAACATCATACTCAATGGTGAAAACTGAAAGCTTTTGTTCTCAGATAAGTAAAAGGCATGAATGCCTATTTTCACCACATTTACTCAACAGAGTACTGGAAGTTCTAGCCAGAGCAATTAGGCAAAATTTCTTTCTAAATTAGGAAGGAACAAGTAAAATGATCTCTTTTTGCAGATGATACGATCTTATACAGGCAGACCTTGGAGATATTGCAGGTGTGGTTCCAGACCACCACAATAAAGCAAATATTGCAATAAAGCCAGTCACATGAATTTTTTGGTTTCCCAGTGCATATGAAAGTTATGTTTGCACTATACTGTAGTCTACTGAGTGTGCAACAGCATTATGTCTAGAAAACACTGTTACATGCCTTAAGTAAAAAAATACTTTATTGCTAAAAAATTCTAACTATCATCTGAGCCTTCGGCAAGTCCTAGTGGTAGTGGTAACATCAAAGATCACAGATCACCGTAAAAATCTGATAATAATGGAAGCGTTTGAAATATTACAAGAATTACCAAAATGTGACACAAACAAAAGTGAGTCAGTGCTGTTGGAAAAATGGCACTAATAGACCTGCTTGACTCAAAGTTGCTACAACCCTTCTAAAACTGCATTATTGTAAAAACCACAGTAAAGCAGAATGCAGTAAAATGAGGTATGCCTGTATGTAGAAAACTCTAAAGATTCCATCAAAAAACCTGTTAGAACTAACGGATGAATTCAGCACAGTAGCTGGATGCAAAGTCAAGACAGAAAAATCAGCTGTATTTTACACACTAACAATTAACAGTTTGAAAGGAAGACTACGAAATAGATTTCATTTACAATAACCAAAAAGAATAACATACTTAGGAATTAATTAAAGAGGTCAGAAACTTGTGCAATAAAACTATAAGACACTGCTGAAGGAAATTAAAGAAGACATGAATAAGTGGAAGCACGTCCCACATTCATGGGTTGGAAGATTTAATGTTGTTAAAATGTCCCACCCCGCCCCTTGGAGTGCCCGCAAAAAACAAACTTCCTTCGGAGGGGGAGACGGTTACCTGGTCCTTCCTTTCATGAAGGAGGCAGACAGTCCTGGTTCCAGCTTTATGCAGTGGTATCAATTTCAGTTCCCTGTCTTGGTGGATCAATGACATATCTTTTATTCCTATGATGGTATTAAAACTCCAGCCCCTAACAGTGAGGGTCTATATTGAGATACAATCCCCTTCTACCCCGGGAAAGTGATGTTTTTCTCTAGCTAGTCAGTGAATTTAATATTTGTATTGTATTTTTTATGGCATGTCTATATGTTTGTAGAAATAAGAGGATCACGGCATGCATTCTATCTGTCTGCCCGTTGCCAGATCTGAAAGTTGGAGTCTGTTTCTAATTTTTCAATATTGTAAGTAACGCTATGAGAAATGTCTTTGCCCAGTAATCTTCACGCACATCTCTGGTTATTTTCCTTGGGTAAATGCCTAGAAATGGTCAGAGTACGAAAGTTTTTAAGATGTTTGATATACAATGCCGCATTGCCAACCCCAAAGAAGGGACTGCTTTCCATTCCCTGAGAATTCCTGTTTCCCTGCACCCTCATCAACATTTGAAAACGTTAAAAAAAAATCCACCATTTAGTTAGATTAAAAATATAATGTGAAAACAATATTTTTTACACTTTGAACAGGTTAGAAAAAAATCAAAAGAAGAATAAAATTGTGTGACATTCAAAAATTCTATGAAATTCAAATTTCAGTATCAAGAAAGACAATTTAATTGGTACACACCCATGTCCATTCGTTTACATACTGTCTATGGCTGCTTCCAAGGTGAAGTGGCAGAAAAAACAAGCAGTTGCAACAGAGACCTAGGGCCTGCAGTGCCTGAAATACTGACCATTAAATAATTCCAGCCACTTACGGGGGAGGAGGATGTAGAGAAGGCAGAAGCGGGCCCCCAGTTCATACGCCTGTGAGCCAGTAAAGACTGAGATAATGTCCCATGTTGAGTTGGTTATTTTGAAATACAATAAAAATTAACAGGGAGGGAAAACAATTCTTTTAACTGGAAGATCACAGGATACATCCTGCATATTTTTCAGGACAGATAGTTTTTTCTGTGGGGCAAACAGGTCAAAATTATACCACACGGTAATGGCATTTAAGTTCTAAAGAAAAGAATCTGCGGAGAAATCTATGCAATATATAATTTGTCCAGATGAGTTTTCATTTGGGGGAAGAAGTTCTGAAATATTCCCAAAGCACTTTATTCATCAATTGAAAATCCTCCCCAAATAGAACTATTGGGAAACCGTGGTATGTGGGCTGGGAAAGCAAAGCTCCTTCAGTTTTTTGAAAGGAATAACTTTAAAAATACTGAAGTGGCTAAATTTACTTGATGCAGTTAAGATTTAAACTTGTTGATTTTAACATTGCTGTTACATCTGAAATAAGCTTATGTGATGTTCTGGTGAGAAAAAAAAAATACAGGTAGTATCCACCCTACTGATAGAATGTTGGAAAACAGGCCTGTTTGACCCGCGCTGATAGAAGTCGGAAGAGGGATAACCCTGTGAGGTCAGTTCGGTGTCTGGAAGAGGCCAGGAGGGAGCATCTCAAGTGCTGATGCGGGTGCCACTGAGATGGATGAGTTTGCTTTGTAAAAATTCATTGAGGTTTACACTTACAATCTGTGCACTTACCTGTAGCTTAGTTATGCTTCAACAAAAATTTTAGAGAGAAAGACCAGTGATGAGGGGGCCACTGCTTGGCCGCATCTTGGAGCACCTAGTTAAATCAAAGCAAGCCAACGTGTCTTCGGTATTTTCTCACTTTTTGTTTCTTACTCAGCTCTTCTGTGGCTCAGCTTTCATTGCTCTCCTCACTACCTTTCTTCCCCTGCTCTAGGGGAAGGAACTCTTCTTTGGTAGCAGACCTATTCTGTGATAAATAGGAAGTAGGCAGCCATTACGCAGGTCCATGCATTTGTCACAGATATTTATTACTATGTGACAAATCACCGCCGAAGTAAGTGGCTTCAACAACAGTATTTTATTGTTTGCTTGTGATTCTGGGGGTCAGGCAGAGCTCAGCATGGTGATTCTTTTCCTGCTTCGTGGTATCGGCCATAGCGGTCTAGGATGGATGGTGCAAAAAGCTTTAACTCACAGAGCTGAGCCCCTCTATGCTCCTTTCCACGTGGCTCTCCTGGGCTGCCTTTGTAGTGCGGCAGTCTCAGAGTCATCAGACTTCTGACATGGTGGCTGACTCCCAAGAACAAGAAAGTGGAAGCCTCTGTTCTCTTAAGCCCGGGGATGGAAGTCCTAGAACGTCACTTCTACCATATTATACTGGTCAACGGAAGCCACGGGTGTGCTCATTCAAGAAGAGGGGAAATACTGATGACAGCAGAGACCCCCTGCCCCTTTCCATACCATGGGAGACTTCTGTCGAGCTATTAATGTGACATGTTTATGGTCCAATCACCCAAGCGCCATTTATAATAATTCAATAACGAATACACATGTAATTTAATAATTTGTAGTGACAACTTGCAGAATTAATTGAACTGGAACTTGTCAATTTTTTTATAGATTTACTTTATTAGTAGCTATAATTTTTTTAACATTTTATTTTTTTAATATATTTTTTAATGGACATACTGGGGATTGAACCAGGGACTTTGTGCAGGCTAAGCATGTGCTTCTGCCACTGATCTATAGCCTCCCCCCCAATTTTTCATTTAAAATGAATAAATGTTATTATATACTCTATTGAGCATGAAACTCAAACAGCACAACGTCACCACAACAGCGATTACTGTTACCTGAACTCTGGTCTAGGCCAATGCTTCCTAAATGTTAATGTGTGGAGGTCTGAGTGAGGCCTCATGGTGCTGCTCTGTGGACCACAGAGTGTGACTCATTGTGATGGGGCACAATCAGAGGGCAGTGGAATTCAACCAATCAGAGCCCAGTACATTCCAAAGCACATACTGGCTGCAAATGGGGTTATTCAGACCCTCCATCAACACTCCCTAGTTAAACTGGCATAGTGTTAAGCTGATCCTTTATAAAGAACATAAGTCATTAGGGATGAAATAATTTATTCACATGACAGCCAATCACACACACATACACACGGCATGCACACACACGCATGAAAATTCATAAATGGATGAGAACATGACAAGGGCAGAAAATTAGATTCAGATTATGCAAAAAAACAAAACCCAGAAACATAAGCACCTTAGGAGGAATGCATTTTGAATCATATTAGACCTTATCAGCTCTGCATGGGATCTGGAGGGCTGAGCAAGATTTCTGAGTTTGGGTGGAATTTATTTGGTAAACAATATTGGTATTTGGTCATATTATTGACACAAGGTTGCAAAGATGGACCTGTGATTTTTTTTTAATGTAACCACACTATTTTGGACATTGTACAGCCCTTCAGAAGCAATGATTATAGCTCTCAAAAGTTGGGGAGGTGTGCACAAAAAAGATCTATTCATTTACCAATTTGATAGTCGGCTTATTTAAGTTACAAATTCAAATGCCTAATTTTTTCCTTAACCTTGTTTTGACTTTTTTAAAACTGAAGTATAGTTGCTGTAAAATATTATATAAGTTACAGGTGCACAAAACAGTGATTTACAGTTTTTAAAGGTTATACTCCATTTATAATTATTAAAATATTGGCTATATTCCCCATGTTGTACAGTACATCCTTGTAGCTTATTTTATACCTAATAGTTCACACCTCTTAATCCCCCACCCCTATACTGCCCCCTCCTCCTTCCCTCTCCTCACTGGCAACCACTAGTCTGTCCTCTGTATCTGTGAGTCTGCTTCTTTTTTGTTATATTCACTAATCTGTTGTATTTGTTAGATTCCATATTTAAGCGATATCATACAGTATTTGTCTTTCCCTGTCTGACTTATTTCACTTAGTGTAATGCCCTCCAACTCCAACCATGTTGCTGCAAGTGGCAAAATTTCATTCTTTTTCATGGCCAAGTAGTATTCCATTGTATATACATACCTCATCTTCTCTATCCATTCATCTCTGATGTACTCTTAGATTGCTTCCATACCCTGGAAATTGTAAATAATGCTGCTATGAACATTGGGGTGCATATATCTTTTCAAATTAGTGTTTTTGTTTCTTTTAGATATATACCCAGGAGTGGAATTGCTGGGTTATATCGTAGTTCTATTTTTAGTTTTTTGAGAAACCTCCATACTGTCTTCCACAGTGGCTGCAACAATTTACATTCCCACCAATAGTGTACAAGGGTTCTGTTTTCTCCATATACTCACCAACATTTGTTTGTTATTTGTGTCCTTTTTGGTGCTAGCCATTCTGACAGGTGTGAGGTGCTATCTCATTGTAGTTTTTCCTTAATCTTTTAAGTTCAGCCTAGAAACTTCATTACTGCTTTTTAAAATTCATGTTTAAGTCTAACAAATAATAGCAACGAATTTTAAGAGGCCTTTGGAAAATACTTGACCCCACTTGCAAACTTAAACACCTTTATGAATTTTAAAGTACATTTAAAACTCCTAGTATACTGCACCCAGTTACCTTTTGAATCACTTTAATTGTCACAATTAACAAATACATTCCCAAGCACGCACAAAACTTTAGAATCTAATAAATCAAACTTATAAATATAGTGAAACCTAAGTTCTCTTAAAATATCCCAATACTATATAAAATTAGTTTCCAACTAAAATCACAAGTTTAAATTAATTATCCAATTACATATTTTACAGTGGTTTCCAAAGCTCAAAAATTCTTTGACACTTTAGAATCTGAAAAGGAAAATATATGTGTATAACTGAATCACTATGCTGTACACCAGAAACTAACACAACATTGTAAACAGACTCTACTTCAATAAAAAAGAAAGTAAAAAAAATTCTTTGAAACTTTATAAATGAATAAAATATCAAACATGCATAGATTTCTTCTTCACCCCAAACATGAATTTGATAGTTTCGATTCTCTTAAAAGTTTCTGTACTTTTCCCACATCCTCCTGGGCCTGAGAGATTCGTTCCATTACAGGTGGTAATTACCATCCCATGACTGAGCCTGCATACATTCCCACGATTTGGGCTGGCCTCTGGCTAGATTCTTGTCAGTGACCCTATTGGGACACTTGAAGCCTATACATGATTGCTATGTCCAGGATGCTATCCTTCAAGGGGCGTGGTCTGAAGACCCTGACCCTTAAATTTCGGCTGTACACATCATTCTACGTACCCAGGAACATTTGTGGGATTGGCAGCTTGATCCTTGCTTGGATTTTGCATGTACGTGGTTCTCAAAATTACATGTTTTTCTCTCTAGCTCTAAAGACCTTTGCACTTGAGGAATCCTAAGATCTGTAAATACCCTTTTATCTGCTAATAAGATCTTTGGAATCCATGGAATCTTTCTAGAGGCTTTGATCAGATTGGATTTGGATTTTAGGGCAAAATTGCTTCAGAGGGTGGTGATGGTTTCTTCCCTAGAGGCACATCATGTCTTTGGTGTCTCTCTTCTTGTGATTTCATCAGGAACACATATTTTTGTGACTATTGCAGATTATATTCAATTTTGGATCTCTTACCTGGCTTTGTCTCAGCTGTGGTCCCCGATTTTGAGGTCATCTTATTGACAAGAAGGTGTAATGTATATGATTAACAAGCTAGTGCTTTATTCCTTCAACAAATTTTTATTGGTCACCTGCTCTTTGCAGATATACAGTGGAGAACATAACATGCTCTTTTCCTTCTGTTGCTTCTTGCTCAGGGCTGCTCAACCTCAGTACTATCGACAGCTGGGGCTAGGTAAATCTGTTGTCCTCTGCTTTGTATGAGGTCTGGCAGCCTACAATCCATGGTCTCTACCCACTAGATTCCAGTGGCACCGCCTCCTCCCCCTCTCCCTGACCTTACCCCCAGTCTTGACAATAACAAATGTCTCCAGATATTGCCAAATGTCCCCGGGAGGCAAAATCACCCCTGTTGAAGTATGCAGAAATCGTAACAGGCTGTCTCTGTTCTGAACACAAAAATGTTGATAAATGTCAGTCTGAGATACCTGGTTTGAATCACATCTGTGGTGGACAGAATACTGCCCCCCCTCAAGATGTCCGGACATGTCCTAATCCCCCAGATCTATGTTTCCTTACATGGCAAGTGGAACGTTGCAGATGTGATTAAATTAAGGATCTCGAGACAGGAAGGTTAATCTGTATTATCCAGGTGAGCCCAATGTAATCAAAAGGGTCCTCATGTGAGGGAAGGAGGCCAGAGTCAGGGAAGGAGAGAAGAGATGTAAGCTGAGAGTAGAGGAGGGATGCGATTGCCAGAAGTGACCATGAACCAAGGAATTCGGGCAGCCTCTCGATACTGGAAAAGGTAAGGGTGCAGAATCTCCCCTAGAAACTCCAGAAGGAACACAGCCCTGCTGACACCTTAATTGTATCATAACAAGACTCATTTTGGATTTCTGACCTCCAGGACGCTAAGATAATAAATTTCTGTTCTTTCAAGTCACCATGGTTGTGGTAATTTGTTATGGCAGCTATAGGAAACTAATGTGACATCCAAAATTCAGATTCTGTCAACTCAGCTGTTTTTATGGAGTTCCAATGGAATTACAAATTTCTTTTGTTATTATGGAAAATTGTAAGCCTGTATAAATTAGAGTACAGTATAATGAACTCCCGTGACCCATTACCACCTTCAACAATTATCAGTTTATGATGACTTTGTTTGAAGTCCACTCACTCCCACTCTCCATCACCCATATTTTTTTTCTCTTTTTTTTTAATTGAAGTATAGTCAGTAACAATGTGTTAATTTCTGGTGCACAGCACAATGTTCCAGTCATGCACATACATACATATATTTGTTTTCATATGCTTTTTCATTAAAGGTTATTACAAGATATTGAATATAGTTTCCTGTGCTATGCAGAAGAAATTTGTTCTTTATCCATTTTTACATATAGTAGAGAATATTTGAAAATCTTGAACTCCCAAATTTATCCCTTCCCACTCCCTTTCCCCCCTGGTAACCATAAGATTGTTTACTGTGTCTGCGAGTCTGTTTCTGTTTTGTAGATGAGTTCATTAGTGTCTTCTTTTTTCTTTTTTAGATTCTACATATAAATGATATCATATGGTATTTTTCTTTCTCTTTCTGACTTACTTCACTTAGAATAACAATCTCCAGGTCCATCCATGTTGCTGCAAATGGCATTATTTTATTCTTTTTTATGGCTGAGTAGTATTCCATTGTATAAATATACCACAGCTTCTTTGTTCAGTGATTTGTCTATGGACATTTAGGTTGCTTCCATGTCTTGGCTATGGTATATAGTG
This sequence comes from Camelus ferus, assembly GCF_009834535.1. Taxonomy (NCBI): domain Eukaryota; kingdom Metazoa; phylum Chordata; class Mammalia; order Artiodactyla; family Camelidae; genus Camelus; species Camelus ferus. The sequence continues at coordinate 13,935,988 of NC_045732.1, forward strand.
CTGCTATGAACATTGGGGTATCTTTTTGAATTAGAGTTCCCTCCAGATATATGTCCAGGAGTGGGATTGCTGGATCACAGGGTAAGTCTATTTTTAGGTTTTTAAGGAATCTCCATACTGTTTTCCACAGTGGCTGCACCAAACAGCATTGCCACCAGCAGTGTAGGAGGGCTCCCTTTTCTCCACACCCTCCCCAGCATTTATTGTTTGTGGACTTTTTAACAGTGGCCCTTCTGACTAGTGTGAGGTCCGTCACCCATATTATTTTTAAACAAATCTTAGATATATCATATTTCCCATAACTCTTTCCAAATATATTTCTAAAATATCTGGACTATTAAAAAAAAACTGAAATACCATCATCTAGCCTAAATTTAAAAAAATAAATCCTTAACATCATCAACTACCAGGGAGTGTTCACATTGCCAGTTGCCTCATAAACATCACAGACGTTTTTTTCCAATTGGTTTGTATGAATCAGAATTCAAACACATCCCGTGCCATGCTACTAATTCCTATGTCTCTTCAGCCTTTTTTTTTTCATCCACAGGCTGCCTTTCCATCTCCCTTTTTCCCCCTTAGAGTTTATTTCTTGAAGAAACAAGGTCATTTTGGGGTATCAGCTGGGATTTTGCTGATAGCATTTCCGTCCGAGATGTTAACTGTTCTTCTGATGTCTGTATTTCCTGGAAGCTGGTGACCATATCTACAAGGCTTTGATCTGAAGTCAAAGCTACTTTTCTGACTTTTTTGGCAAGACTGCGTCATAGGTGGCATGGTCTTCTGAGCAAACACATCAGGTTTGGCCATCTGTCTTTTTAATGATCTTAGCAGCCATTGAAGTTCAGCACCAGAATCCAGTCAATCCATGGAGGAAAGTGTCTTCATCCTAATTCTAATTCCATCACTCCTTCTTCAGGATTAGCTGGAATGTTTCCATAAAGAGACACTTCTCTCATCTGCAGGTTGGATAGTCAGTGGTCCAAGGTAAATCTGAACTTGGGGCAGCACATGGCAAAACTGAATTCTTCTGGTCTACGGTGAATGTCAGCCATTACTGTTTATGGGAGTCAAGCGTGTCATACCTGGGGCTTCTGAGTTTGCTGGGATTTCTAGGGGCTGTCAGGGCAGGCTTCTGGGTTCTGGGATTTCCTGGCACTAATCAAGACTCTGTGGGCAAACTTCGATAGATTCTAGTCCCCACTGAAGCAACAGCAGGAAGCTGGGGTCAAGCTTCCAGGCATATTAGTTTCCTGGGGCTCTGGTAAACAAAGTGCCACAGACTGGATGGCTTAAAACAATAGATACTTTTCCCTCACAGTTCGGAGGTTAAGAGTTTAAAATCCAGGTGTCAGCAGGGCCACGCTCCCTTTGAAGGCTGTTGGGGCGAATCTGCTCCAGGCCTTTCTCCTAGCTCCTGGTATTGCTACCAGTCTTTGATGTTCCTTGGTTTGTAGACATATCACTCCAATCTCTGCCTCCTTCAACACATGGCCTCTCTCCTGTGTGTCTGTGTCATTTCTCGTCTTCTAAGGACACTAGTCATATGGGCTTAAGGGTCCACCCTACATTAGTATGATCTCATCTTAATGTAACTAATTATATCTCCAATGACCCTGTTTCCAAGTAAGGTCACCTTCACAGGTATTAGAGATAGGACTTGAACATATCTTTCTTTCTTTTTTTTTTTTTCTGAAAGTCTACCTTTTTTTTTTAACATTTTTTATTGATTTATAATCACTTTACAATGTTGTGTTGAACGTATCTTTCTGAGGACATAATTCAACCCGCAACACCAGGGAACACAGGGCATGGGAGTCATGGACGTTCTTCCTGCCTGCAGTGTCATGCTGACCTTGGAGAGGTAGCTGGGCTGGCAAAGAAGTTCTGAGGAACAAGTGGTTTGATGTGCAAGGACAGGGCCTACCCCCCAAAACGATCTTCTGTGCTCTTGGAGAAAATTGCTGTCCTTTTGGAATGTTCAAAGGACATAATGACTAGAAGTCAAAGCTATAGACAGGATCCTGCGATCTGAAGGGCTAGTGCCTGTTTTCATGGTCTATCATCACCACCTTGAAATTCTGAATATTTTTAAACAAGGGGTCTGCTGTGGGCTGAATGTTGGTATGCCTCCCCACCCAAGTTCATATGTTGAAATCCTAACCCCCAATAGGATGGAATGAGGAGGTGGTATATTTGGAAGGTGATCAGGTCCGGATGACGGAGCTTCATGAATGCGATCAATGTTCTTTTAAAAGAGACCTCCCAGAGCTCCCAGCCCCTTCCACCTTGTGAAGATGCCACAAGAAGTCTGCAACCCAGAAGAGAGCCCTCACCCACCCAGGCTGGCACCCTGATATTGGACTTCCCAGCCTCCAGAACTGTGAGAAATAAATGTGTGCTGTCTATAAGCCACTCTGTCTGAGATAGTTTGTGAAAGCAGTCTGATTTTCATTTGGCACTGCAAAATGTAGACTGCAAATTGGGTAGCTGGTCCTGGGTGGGGAGAGGAGACAGGCACAAATCAGACGCTGCTGACAGCATGGTTGGCTCGGGGCTGGCTTTTTGCCCATTTCTACTTCTGTGCCAAGTAAGCCAGGCTGAACTTCGTGGACACATGGCCTAAAGCTGAATGACAAAAAAATCCAGACTCTTAAGCACACTCCTTATACAGAGTAGGTATGGATGCTGCTGGTGATCACACTTTGCTCAGCGTCTGGAGTAGCGCTTGGCACCTTTTAAATGATAAATAAACCCTATTGATTATGAGGTTGAGTAAGGAAAACACCATCCAGATGGCTCTTTGAATCAATATTGTAAAACTGCTTATTTTTAGATGCCCACACGCCCACACCATCCCCTTCCATGTGTGTAATACAGCACTTCAAAAGCCAGTGAGTCTGGGCTGGCCATTTCACTGAGGTCCCCCTTGATACTGATGCTACTGGTCCATGAATCACTCTGGGAGCACAAAGAGTTGTGGAAACACAGAGCAACTGGTTCTAAAGTTGGGAGGTGTAACAGGGAATTTCTGTGTCAATGTGACTGGACCACAAGATGCCCAGATATTTGGTCAAACATTCTGGGTGTGCTCCTGGGTGAGAGGAACCTTTGAATCAGTAGACTGAGGAACACAGATGTGGGTGGGCCTCATCCAGTTCATCCAAGACCCAAAGAAAACAAAAAGATGGACTCTCTTGTGAGTCAGTGAGTAAGGGGGAACTCCTCCTGCCTGACTGATTGAGCTGGGTCATCTGTTTTTTTCCTGCCTTTGGACTCATCAAACTGATCATCAGGCTGATGTTTGGAAATATCAGTTCTTCTGGGGTCTCCAGCACACTGGCCTTGAACTGAAGCTACATCATCGGCTCTACAGGGTCTCCAGTTTGCTGACTGCAGATCGTGGGACTTGTCAGCCTCCATAATCACATGAGCAAATTCCTTAGAAGGAATCTCTTTTTATATATAGATGTGAATGAAAAATATTGCCCGCCATGTCAGTAGACAAAGGACGCTGGGGCCCTCAAGCTATCAGCCACTACCTGATGGTGAGCCGGAGGGAACTCAGGATGGAGACAAGCAGGCTGCCCGCTACTGAGCCCTCAGCCTCTGCAGCCACCCCCGAGGGGACTCAGGATGGGAAAGAACAGGACACTGACCCTAGATAGCTAAGGTGCATATCAAAGGAATGACTTCAATGAGCCCGTATTTTCCATCTTCCCATACATGGAAAAACGCTAAATTCCTTAACTTGAGATACCTGGTTTTCTTTAACTAACAGTGATCGTTTGATGTTCCGACCACCTGGTCCTTGTTCAAAAAACTCCTATGTATCCTGGCTCCTCCCCTACCTCTTTAGAGCTGTCCCTTAGAGCCATCTGAGAGGCGGCCTCTTAGGCTTGAAGTCCTCAGAAAGTCTGCCAGATAAAACATAACTCTCACAGACATAGAAAACAAACTATGGTTCCCAAAGGGGAAAGGGGTAGGGGGGAGGGATAAATTAGGAGTTTGGGATTAACGTATATGCACTACAATATATAAAATAGATAAACAACAAAGACCCACTGTGTAGCGCAGGGAACTATATTCAATGTCTTGTAATAACCTATAATGGAAAAGAATCTGAAAAAGAATATATGTATGTATAACTGAATCACTTTGCTGTACACCAGAACTAGCATAGCATTGTAAATTGACTATACTTAAATAAAAATAAATTTAAAAAGAAAAAAATTACACATAAAAACAGAACTCTCAACTTTTAGGTTGTGCATTTTTTCGGTTGACGTATATATATCCTATTGGTTTTGATTCTCTGGGGAACCCTGACTAATACAGCGCTCAGATGGAATAGCTGAGGTTTGAGCTCAAGGCAGTTGCTTGTTAGCAGTGACAAGATCACACTGGGCTAGCTCCTTACATTCGCTGGGTTTTGATTTCCCCATGGTAAAGCCTGTGTAGTACAAATGTTACTGTCAATTACACATGTACCATAGGGCATCTCTACCTCAGCACTAGGGACATTTGGGGTGGATGATTCTCTGTTGAGGGGCTGTCCTGTGCCTTGTAAGATGTTGAGCAGCAAGCCTTACTTCTACTCACTAGATGCCAGGAGCATCTCTCCACCCAGTTGTGACCACCCAAAGTGTCTCCAGATGTCAACAAATGTCCCCTGGGGTGCCACAATCACCCCGGTTGAGAATCACTGATATATAACAAACATCTTGGGGTTGTTGTGCCAAGATCTAGTGATATAACTTGTGTTCCAAAATTGTTCCATTCATGCCACAAAAGAGACTAATTTATGACGCTAGCGACGTCAAGTGAAAAAAAAAATTGTCAACGACCCAGAAACTGCTCATTTCTGTGTCGGATAAATCCGCCTTCTTGTTTCTGAAAGCCTGAGACTTCCAAGCTGCTCTGCTTGGCTCATAAAACAGAGGGCTGCAGTTTGAAGAATCTGTTTTTCCAAACACACAGGGGACCAGAGTCATAATCCTAAACAGGAGAGAACCGAGCCAGGAGGAAGCATCGCATGGTATGCTGGCTCACGGCAGCTGTGTCTCCAAAAATTATGGTTTGCCTGGAATACATTTCCATTTGGCTCCTTAGCATTTTGTGAAACACAGCCCATGGGTTGGGAAGGACAAGAAGTAAAAACGTAGCCTTCGGAGGGGAGAGCTGGAGAGGACGGAAGTGGGTAACAAGTGTTCTAAATTTGGGAGAGAAATTGGTCTCAATTTTTTTTAAACCTGAGGTAGAATAAACCAGGTACAAATAGAGTCCGCCTACAATATAACAGCCATGAAATGATTCCAAGGACACTGCCGTACGCTGAGAAGCCAACACACAGCAGAATAAAGCACTAAAATGACCAGACTGCCTGGTTTATCCACACAGCTGACCCTTCCCGAATACCCTGCATCTCTCTGTAATGGAAGATGAGGAAATGAGAAAAATTTAATCTTGAAACTGCACAAATCAACACCAATCAAACTGCACAGATCTACACAAATCAAGGAAGTCCCATTTGAGAAAAGCGCTCCCAGGCTCCCTGGCCACACTCAAAAATCTAAACAAGGGCTTTTCTGATCACAAATCAAATCAGGGGGAAAGGGGATGGGAAGGGATACATTTGGGAGTTTGAGATTTGCAAATGTTAACTACTATGTACAAAAACAGATAAAAAAACAAATTTCTTCTGTCTAGCACAGGGAACTATATTCAGTATCTTGCAGTAACCTCTAATGAAAAAGAATATGAAAATGAATATATGTATATATATGCATGACTTGGACATGATGCTGTACACCACAAATTGACACACTGTAACTGACTATACTTCAATTAAAAAATAAACAAAAATAAAGGGAAACGCAATTAAAGCAAAAAAAAAACAAACCAGAAAAAACAAGTCAAATCAATGTCTAAAGTTAAAGACTTAAAGCCATGAAATAAGATAAAACCCAGGGAATAGCCCCCACCCTGTCTCCTTCCAGTTCCGAGCCTGGGGAGAGGTCTCGGATTAGGGATCTTGGCGCTCCTCTCTTCCTTTGCAGTCCCTAAACCGGCAAGACAGGAATTAGCCAAAACTCCATCTAATCGCCACAGTTTGTGGATTTGCATTATTTAAATAGATGGGAAGCGCCCATAACTGAGTAACTATTCCAGCATTTAAAGAATGCCAAACAATGAGCCATTTCTTCTTCAGACCCACTCCGGCCCATTTCCGTTTTCCTCTTAACATATTGTGTAGAATTACCCAATGTGTCACTTCCTAGAACACACGATTGTTTATACAAGTAAGCAAGACTTCTCTGGCTGTATTTATTCTCTCCTTTTAGACGTGATGCTTGCAGCCTTCACGGTGCTCCCTTTTCTAGAAGCTTCTCAAGGATTGAATGTGGATAGATGCTATTTTGTACCTTCCTTTATAAAATCAAGGTTATCCTTCGGGAAGTGGGGTGGGAAGATAAGGTGGAACCCAAGAGAGTAAAAATCTGCAAAGTCTCTGTTTACTGTCTGCCATGCAAGGAGTGTGTTGGATTTACTCCTTAACAAGCACTTTAAAGAAACTATTCTGCAATTCATACTTGAGGGCATTTTAACAGTTTAAGAAAAGGGATTTCCCAGAGGGTCTGTGAGGAGAATAAGTATTTGCATCTTGAGTACCCGGAACCTAAGTGGATTTTTCCTGAGCTGTTTTTCCATCAGGAATCTTGGTGGGAGGAGAGGTCACTGTAACGTTTGTGCTTTTGTTGTTGGCCAGGCTGTGGTTTTAATATGGAGGCAATAAAGAATGCATAATTGCACATGCAGCAAAGACTAAAACTCCCCTCCCTGCATGTGTTTTTGGTCCAACATAGAAAGCCCCGCTTGACAGTAAGAAAGACAGGCAGAGTCTCCCTAGTGATTAACACACACACACACACACACACACACACACACACACACACACGAGACTTCTCAATTTCTGACCAAGCTGGAGAGGCAAGAGTCCCTTCATTCCCCCACCAACTTCTCTTCCATCCCATCTCCCTGCACAGGTCTTTAGGGATAATCAGCGGCAGCCTGGGGCAAACATTACAAGTCAAAAAAGATGGATGGAGCCATAAACGGGCCTTGGTCACCCCCAGATCTGACCTCTTCCTTTATTGGCTCATTTTAGGAAGACAAATGCGATGGGCCTGCTTCACTTATCTGAGTCAGAGAGGTCAGGGGCCGTGGTTGGGCGTGTAGATTTTCAGTGAGGGTCTCTCCAATCTGTCCTCATTGGCATGCCGTGTCACACTCCTTCTGACTGAATTCCCTTCTATGAAAGTGCAAGTGAAATTGGGAATACCCGTAGGTGTTGTCATGCTGGGCAGATGATTTATATTTGCTCAGTGCTTGGAAGAGCAGGCAAGCACAGCAGACTCTCTTAGGTCAGGCTCCCTAGAAGCACACCTGCGGTGGGGGTTGTCAGGCGGGTGACTGACGTGGGCATGGGAGGTGGGCTAGGGCAGGAGAGGAGCTACCAAAGCCATGGCAGCCCAGGGGGAGCAGTGGAGGGTCAGGTGCACTAGAGTTTGTCCCACCAAGGCGAGGGGGCTGGGCTGTCACACTGCAGGAGCAGTCCCTGGGGGGTGGGCTTAACCTCTCAGACATCTGTCAGCCCAGGGTAATCCTCTGAGAAGGGCGTGCACCCCAGCCAAGGAGATCTGGGTGGGGCGCCCCATCTGCCAGCAAATCTGCAAGTACTTGGTGACAGCAGCTACAAGTGCCAAGGGGCAAACGCTCAGGACTCAGGAATCTAAAGACCCGAGTGTCGGTTTCCTCATCCAAGATGTCTTCTTTTTGGTCCCAGAAGGCCTCCCCTGAGTCCCCAACTTGAAACTGGCATCCCCGCTTCGTTAGTAGACAAGTCACTGTCACAAGTGCCTATTTCTTTGTTTAGTTCCTGGCTTGGGGGTGGAGGTGGGGCACAGAGTCTATCCTGTTCTCTGCAGCATCTCAGCGCCCAGCAGGGCACCTGCACAGAGTATGTCTGCAGTACACAGTTGCCACCAGGCTGAAGGAAGACATAAGATCTCGTCCTCAGTGGAAAGGCAGTCAACATTTGCCCCTTAGCTCCTCATCTGGTGTAGCTCCCCCACCCCTTTCTCTTTATCTGATACTTTTTCATCTTGCCTTTCCTTCTGTGAGTCCTTTGATGTGTCTGGGTGTCCTCCCTCTCTCTCCACCTCTCTCTGTAGAGGTTGGCTTTACTCCAGGGCATTCCAGCCCCACTCAGGATAATTTCGAGTGATAGTGCCCAGAATTGTGAAATTCTGAAATGACATGATGCCTGGGAGGGCGGGCGGGAAGGCAGCTTCAGCCCGGCCAGGTTGGGTGGTAGGGTGACTGATCGTGGGGCTGGAAGGGAGAGAGGGCCAAGGTGGCGGCAGCCCCTTTGGTAATAAATCAGGCCAGTCAGAAGGGAAGATGTCCAGGCAGGGATACTCAGCACTTGGGAATTCTCTGGAACATGCAAGATCCCAAAGTAGTTGCTTTTTTGATACTCTCCCTCCCTTTTCCTTGGACACTTAATAACTGTCTATGTTTAACTGAAAGGACTCCAGTGGTGGAATTTCCGGCATAGGACATTTGGGTGGGGGCTGATACTTGGGGAGCAAGAAGTTTCTGTGCTTCGGTGGGAGGGGGAAAGAAAGGGCCTCCCTCCAGTATGTCCCAATTAGCAGTCTCCATGAATTCACGTTCTTTTTCGAAACAATTTTTTCCCCTTATAAAAGTAACATAACGATTTTACAGATAATTTAAAAGGCAAATAATGAAAAAAAATCATCCCACCGAAGGAATGCAAACTGATGTGAGCATCTGGGGAGGTTTTCCTCCTGTCTCTTTCCCTATGTAGCTAGATTTGGATCGCTGTTAGGGTTTTTATTAGATATTTTCCTATCACTGTAACAGTGTTTTAAAGCCTCCGCGATACTTTTCTGCACTTCCTGGCATTAAGTCTTGCGGCCAGGGATCTGGAGCACTAGAGTAGCAGGGGGAATTTGGAGCAAGAGAGAGCCCCATCTTTGGACTGCAGTTTCTCCAGCTATGAGATGTGAGTGGAACATAAACTACCAACCACCATAGAGGTTCCATGTTTTAGGAGTTGATCTAGCTTCCTCGCCAGCAGTGGCCTACTTGGGTCTCTGCTCAAACTATTGGATCCTCTAGCCTGGACGATGGGAAAGCCAGGGAAGGTCAGGGAGTCCTGCCCAAAGCGGGGACTTGGGATCAGCCTGCTGGGGCTGTCTTGGCAGAGACGCGAAGTAGCCACCTGCCCAGCTCCCGACTTCCAGTTGGGTCTTGCAGGCCCCATCCTAGAGGATCAGCCTTGTGTTCCTCCTCCAGCTACCAAGCTCCCTCAGCCTCCCTTCAGAGGCCTTACCCACCCTCGCGGGACTGTCTTGTGTATTCGGGAGCCCCAGGGTGCTGCTCCCTTCCCCCATCGAGTGGACAGAGAGGAGACCCCAGACATGCAAGGCCCGAGAGTGGGTGCAATGAGGTGATCACCCTCTTCCCCGGCAATTGTTTGGGCCGCAGGAGTCGGCCCCAGTTAGGCCGCGCCTGCAGCCCGGGTGGGGCGCCGTCCTCCCAACCCGCCTTCCTCTCCGCAGTGGCCTGGGGGCGGACGGACGCGGCGGCGCCCATCCTGGCCCCCGTGCGGTTTCCCGGGGAGGCCCGAGGAGGTGGTGGAGCCGGAGAAAAGAGGGAGGAGAGCGTGGAGCAGGAGGGGAAGGAGGAGGAGCAGTGGGTGGGGGAAGGGAGGAGCAGCCGGCTGAGGAGGAGGAGGAAAAGCAGCGGGCGGGGGTGTGGGCTGGGGAGCTGAGTCGCAGAGCGCGAAGGAGACCCCAGGGGAGATTGGAGGCGGAGCAGCCGAGGGAGACTGAAGGGCCTGCAGCGAGCGGGGGAGGAGCCGCCGACGGAGGAGAGGTGGAGGGGGGGTGGGGGTTGCCGATGGGGCGGGGCCTGCCCACGCCCCGCCCCCGGTCGGGCGGTGCCGAGGAACGAAGATGGCCGGGCGCGCCGCGGGAACTGAGGGGCCGCCGGCAGTGGCGGCAGCGGCACTGGAGCTGTGACTCCACGCGCAGCGGCGACCCGACTGACTCAGGCGGTGCGAGCGGCGGCGTGCAAGACCAGGCGGGCGGTGGGCGGCGAGCAGCAGGCGGGCGCCGGTGCACGGGCGCCGGGCGGAGGATGTACCGGGCGCGGCGGGCGGCTCCCCGCAGCCGCCCCCGCGCCCCGGGCGCCGGGCCTTAGTGCTGGCGGAGGAGGCGGCGCGCGTGGGGCGGCCGGGCGGCGGCGGTGGCGGCGGGGCCCGTGCCGTCATGCCGTGGCTGAGCGGCGGCCGGCGGCGGCGGCGGGGACAGCCGCGCGAGGCCCCGCGGGAGCCGCCGCCGCCCGCGCAGCCCCAGCGGGAGCCGCCGCCGGCCGCGGCTCCCACCGCGGTCCCCGCGCCCCCCGCGCCCTCCGCGCCACCGCCGCCGCGGGCCCGAGAGAGCGCCGAGCTGCCGCTGCCCGCTGGCTGGGAGGAGGCGCGCGACTACGACGGCCGTGTCTTTTACATAGACCACAACACGCGCCAGACATCGTGGATCGACCCGCGCGACCGGTAAGGGGGGCGCGGGCCCGGGCTGGGATTGGGGCGCCCCATCCTTCGGGCCCAGGGAGAGGACACCGGGAGGTCTCTGGGTCTGGGCGAAGATCGTGCGTCCCCGGGGCCCGGGCGAGGATCCGTGCGCCCCCATCCCACGGGCCCTGGCCGGGAATCAAGGCGAACCCTCTCCCGGCCTCGAGGCCCCGGATTGCGGAGCCCCGCTTCTCCGGCCTCCACCGCGGGAGGACACTCTGACTTGGTCCCCTCGTATCACCCGCTGACCGATGCCTTGGGAGCTGGGCGCCTGGAATTTCCTCTCCAGAGGCTGACGGATGGCCCTCTCTTCCTTTTTCCGCCACGGCCTCGCCCATCCCTGCTGGGCCTCTGTGGCCCACCGCCCCCGGCTGTGGCCCCACAGGCGCCCCCGGTCCCGCGGTGGCCAGATGAGCTGTCATCTGGGTGCACAAACTTGAGCCCCAGCTTCGTGGTGTGGGTTCCTTGTATGGCTGGCTCAGCCTTATTTCCATTCGAAGACTGTGCCAGATGGGACACTTCAGGGATTCCCGATTCTTTAGGGGTAACCATCAAACTGTGATGGTTACTCTTTAGCGCCTTAAAAACTCAGTTACAATTCTGACGGAAATAGCCTTGTGTACTCTGGCCAGAATGGACTGATTAGACCCATATGCTTTTGGGATAAATGGAAAACAAAAGTTGTATTTTAGGTGCCCTTTTTGTGCAACATACGAAGAGAACATTATCGTATTATTCATGTAAGTAAATCCTATGGAGTGAAAAAGGGAGTCTTCTAAAAGCACTACCAGATTGAGATGAATTAAATTCACGTAATGACGTTTTTCCTTAACTTTTTGTTCGATAGTCTGCTGATTTCAGTGGGTCAACTGCTTTTGTAGAGATGCATTTTTTTTGTGGAGTTGGAATTCTGTTGAAACCGAGCGTTTCCAGTGATTATCTGATATCTTGTCCTGTCTGGAGCAGCTTCTTTCCACGGTGGGCCTGAGTGCCAGAAAGGAAATACTGCAAGCTTCCCAGTGATTTTAAGACTTGAAAAGGGCCCAGCGTGGTGACATCGCTCCTGCTTCCTCCTACCTGTACAGGAAAGGCAGCGCTTGCATGGCACTGGCGCTTGAAAATCAGCTTTTGAGGAGGGAAGCTGCTGAATTATTGTTTGAAGATTTCTCTGGGTTCAGATGGGGAAAAACAAAGAAAGGCAAAAGGGTCATGATTCCTTAACAGTATCTTGGAACATTGCAAACTTCTGCACTCAGAAACTTAGATAAATGATAGCACACTTTTATGGCTTAATAAGATGCTTAGTTATTTTGAAAATCAGGTGAGATCATATTATAATTTTAACCAAAGGCTAGAGCCACAGCTGTCTGATCAAGCCTTAGAAGGTTCTGGAGTTGGTAGAGCTTCTTGGAGTGTGGTGCCCTTTTGTGCTATGTGTCTGTCAAAAATCCAAACAACTGGAAAATGAACCAATTAAAAATACTGTTTTGCTTAGAAAAGGCTGAGACTCCTTTTATGAGGGTAATATAAAACAGTTGTGGTTACATGGAAGCGGGGATTCGTGATGAGAAGTATACATGTAAGAATTTCCATTTTTAATGGTACAACGCAAGTCATAGGTGAGCAGACCCTACAGAAATCAGCTTGTAGAATCTTCCTTTCTCTGTGTTTCATACACATTTCCTATGTTCCTCTTTCCAGAAATCTGGGTTACTGAATGACATTTTCACCCTTTTCAGGCATCACTTATGTTATAGATTTTTAACAAGTCCTGTTTCTAGTGTTGAAAGTGTTGATCGAGTGAACAAAAGTGGATATTTTACATTTTTCGGTAAAGTAAAAACGTGTATATTTTTATGAGACATTGTTTTTATAGTGAGTGAAAATTCAGCAGGGGACAGCTTGCACTTCAGCTCCCAGAATACCTTGCCCGAAATATGTATGGAATGTTCAGCAAGCCACAAACATTTAAGTGGTGTCTACGGAAGGGTGTAAATGGTGTAATAGTCATTCTTCTTTTTCTTTCAGAACAGAGCCCTGACAATTTTTTATAGGTGACTGGTTATCCTTTAAAGTATCCTTTAAAGTGATTGATTTTTATGGCGTGGAAAAAGCTGTGTGTCGGGACACCACATTTTCTCCATGTGCATCTGACAGTTAAAATCCTTTTTGAGTCCCGTTTGATTCACACGACTGGAAAGCGGTGTTCAAGAAATGAGGACTTTCCCCAGACAGCTTCCAAATGGAGAACTGACAGGAGAGGCAAAGAAGTAAATAGGTTTTTAAAGAAAATGAAGTTATGGAGGAAGAGATAAAGGTAGTAGATGAGGTGAAAATTGTTGCTGACTTAAAATATCATTTCATATATAATTTATTAAAACTACAATAGCATAAAATATTCTGCTGTAAGCAAGTTAACTGAGGGCCAAGGGTTGTAAACAATCTCTTCTAGAATTTTATAGTAATTCCCTTCCATGTTGTGTTTAGCAACGTTCGATATTGCTGGCTCAGGGCACGTTGGTGAATTATCGTAGCTGTACTTTCTTTTTCAAGTTACAACAAAGAGGTTGCAAACCTAAGGAAACATCTTTACAAATGTGGCTACAGATATGTACAAAATCTCAGTATTTTCAAAACAGAATTTCTTTAGTTTATATACCCACCTTAGGTTTAAATTCACTATCTCTGCAGATCAGTACTGTGCATATAATTTTCATAGTTTTCTGGGGATCATACCGAAAAGCTTTGTTAAAAAATATATAGTTAATTCACCATTTCTATGGCTGGTAGCTTCTTGTGGGTGAGTCATGTGTGGACATTAGTGGCACATAGGTATTCTATGTATATTAACTCAGAGTTCAACGGCCACTGTATGAAAAGGTATTTATTTACCACTTAGGTGGAAAATATGGGAAGAACTTCTTGGCCTCCTTTGGAAAAATGCAGTGCCTTTGACAGTTGTGTATATGTCTGCTTCTTGCAGGGCTGTGCAGAGACTATCCTGTAGATGGACTGAGCGGTTGAAACTTCATGTTCTGTTCCCGATAGCTCAGTTGGGATTGTATAATACTGGGAATGCTAACCTCTAGCAGTTTAAGAATGGTGGGCCATATCCCGTTTAAGATCAAAGCAGAGTAGAAATGATCTGCATGATGGTAGAAGGCCCAGATTATGTCATGACAAAAACTTTTAGGGATCATTTGTTCACGAGATGGGATTTGATTTGTGCCACATGGAGGAATTCTGTGCTATGTTAAAAGTCCTTTGCTTTAAGCAGAAAACAGGCCATGGTTCCAGAATTTGCCAGGTTGGAGCCCCACATAACAGGTCCAGATGACATCATTGCCACCTTCTTGGAACCTTTATTCAGTGTTAATTAATAGGAGGTTGACTATATTTACCTTGCAGAGTCTATTTTGGGATTGTATAAACTTTCTGAGAAACAGATAATGATTTCTCCATTTTTCATTCTTTAAGATTATAGGTAGTGTTTGCATATACATGGGGGAATGTCTTGCTTTTAAGGCCATAGAGGGTGGGCTCCTGTAAGAATTGTCTTCCATCTAGATTATCAACAGCCACTTCTTGGTTTATTCTTGGTCTAGTATCTTTTTTTTTTTTTTTTTAAGAAAAGTGGAAAAGTTGTTCACTTCCAAAAATAGCTCCTGGATGTTTGGAAATCTTAGTTTCCTTTTCTTCTCTTTCACTGTGATTTTCGAAGTGGAAATTATGTGTTTCACCTTCTCTGGTAGGTTCTGTTGCAGAAACCCTTGGGTCAAGTGACATGTTAGAGGTCACATGGTGAGCTGGATGAGCTTTCAGCCTGGCTCCTTTTGCTAATTGACTGCCTTTCCAGTAAATTCAGTAAAATTAATCAGATGGCACAGAAGCAGAGCTAAATTCTACTGACTTCAGTTATTCCCATTCAGAGCCAGTAAAATGAAGGAATATTTATAGATTCTTGGCTTCCTATGTGTTGGGACGGTAGCTGGAGACCAAATTTGACTGGGAGATGGGAGATGAACGTAAAATGGAGACGTGACGGTCACCAGGCACCTTTATGAGGCGGTGGGAGCTTCTGAGAAAAGGAGAGCTCAGTGGAGCCTGGGGGTTCCAGATCCTTGTCTGTCATCTCGTAGGTCCATTATTTCTCATGCTTTCTCAGTGCTGGGGATGAGAAAGGGGAATGCGAGACAGGTGCTGGAGGTGAGGAAGTGCTGGCAGTGTTTGGAGTAAAAGAAGGCTCCGGTCAGTTTCTTCGTGTAAGGCAGGTCCGACTCGGCCAAGACCACGCGTCGCTTGAGCCCTACAGCTTTGGGGTTGAAAGAGCCGGCGCTGTCTCCTTCACGCTCCTCATCTTGCCCTGGAGGGCCACAGCCCAGGGGTGTGTCCCACTGGCTGCTGGCAGGACGGGGACTTGAGCAGAGTCTGACCCTGATCCTGTGCTCTGTCCAGTATGCCGCCCAACTGCCCAGTCCCTACTCAGTTTTAAGCACGCTGCCCCCGTTCAGTCATCCTTTCGTTTAGTAACTGTTCCACAGCCTCTCTGTCTCAGGCACTCTTCCAGGGTTCAGGACTCCAGTGACTGAGCCCCAGCAGACAGGTGCCTGCCTCTGTGTGGCTCACACAAGCTTCTGTCCTTTTCCCCAAGGCCTCACCATGCTGTTCCTGCCCCCAACTGTCTCCTTGCTTGGACCCCTTGGTTATGGGACGTACGGGCAGTGCTTATCGTGTGTCAAGCACTCTAGACACTTGCGTGGATGCTCTCATCGAGGACCCACAAAGGCTGCAGGAGCTGAAGGTGGACAGGTGATGGAACTGAGGTCGGGGGTTGACTTAGTAAGCTCGCTTCCCATCGCCAACAGGAGTAGCGTCAGTCCGATTCCAGAGTTGGGCCCAGGTCCACTACCTGTACCTGACCCTCCCCTGGCTAGGTAACTGTGTGCCCTTGTACTGTGTTATACCCACCTGTTACTTTTATCTTGCATTCATTGTTGTTTGATATTTAACACCCCCTCCCCCCGTCCCGTAGGTAGAATAATGGCCCGCCAAAGATGTCCATGTCCTAGTCTTGGAAACCTGTTAATAAGTTACCCTCCATGACAAATGACATTTGTAAGTGGGATTAAGTAAAGAATCTTGAGATGAGTTGATCATCCTGGATTATCTGGGTGGGCCCAGTGTAATCAGAAGAGTCCTTATAAGAGGGAAGTAGGAGGGTCAGAGTCGGAAGGAGACACGACAGCAGAAGCAGTTGTTGGAGCCATGTGGCTGTGAGCCAAGGAATGCAGGCAGCCTCTAGAGGCTGGAAGAGCCAAGGAAGTGGGTTTTTCCTTCGAGCTTGCAGATGGAACATGGCCCTGCTGACACCTTGATTTTAGCAGAATGGAACTGATTTTTGACTTCTGACCTCCAGAACTGGGAGATAATAAATGTGTGTTGTTTTAAGCCGTTTGGTTTGTGGCAGTTCATTACAGCAGCAGTCGGAAACGAATACACCCATGTGCTGTTTTCCCAGAGAGGATGGAAGTGTCCGGTCAGCTTGGTGTCTCTGAGAACAGCCGCGCTGGCTGATGTTTGCTGGGTGCTTCGGGGGTCCTGTCTTAGGCCTTTTACATCTGTTTTCTTGGGCTCCTCACAACACCCCTCGGAGTCCTGTTCCTTGTGGACTGAGCCTGGAGTTTCACTCACGTTAGGCACCAAGTCACACTTGATGAGCTAGCCAAATATGGGTGACGGACAGGGTGGATTTCCAAGAGAAGAGGCCAGTTGGAAACTGTCGGAGGTTTTCATGGATGTCATGGGCCAGAGCAAGACACATGCGGGGCACTAGGGCTAGAAAAGCCAGCGATTATAAAGCAGAGAAATTGTGACGGGAACAGGCATTGCACAGGATTGCCCAGGACTTAGCTGTTGCTTGAATTAAGTCAGGTGAAATCAGGAGGGTAGTGGATCAGAGGACTCTTTCTGACACCTTAGGAGTAGCTGAGACTCACCTGGGGCCAACCTGGAGGCCTCCTATTAACCCCACTCCTAAGCCTTCACTGTTTTTGCCACCGTTGCTGGTGATGGTGCGTGTTCAGTGACTTGGTTACATAGAGAGGCATGCTGAGTCATTTAACTTACTGTGTTGCTGATAGGCAGTGTCCTAAACAGGTATGCAAACTGGGCAGGTGTTACTTTAGACCAGAGTTTCTTAGCCTCGGCCCTGTAAATACTTGGGGGCGGGTAGTTTATTACTGTCAGGCTGTCCTGTGTGGCGTAGGGTACTTAGCAGCACGCCTGGTCTCTACCTTGTGCCTGCCAGTAACACCCCCTCCATGTTGTGACAACCCAAAGTGTCTTCGGATGTTGCCACGTGTCCACTGTGGGGCCAGATGGCCTTATTGGGAACCACTGAACTGCTTCTTCCTACCTGGTTGCAGTGGTTCGTGTTTAGGAGCTGAATTTGTTTCGAGCGGATTGACAGTTACTGTGATGTTACATAATAGAGCGTAAGGCCACAGAGGCCTGCTTTCTGTGTTTCCATGAAGAATAGATGTTAAACATGTTTATGTGAAAAAGCCTGAATTTGCTAACTGTGCAAATAGTAATACCAGTATGTGAAACTTTGGGAAAGTAGTATGGATGTATTCTTCCATTTGTAGAATATTATCAATCAGTAGGTAGTGACTGAATGTCAAGTGTATACACACACACACACACGTGCGCGCGCACACACACACACTCAGTGGAGTGGAAGACAGTGAGTCCGTTAGCACGTCAATGTTCTGCAGTGTTCTGCATTAACTCAGAGCTGGCCTGGCCTTCTGGGGAGGGGGGCGGATAGCGGGCTGCCTGAGATGCCCCGAGACATCTCCATCCCTTCTGTGAATGAAGGAGCCACTGGGGTGAGGGCTGCCTCTGCCTTTGCTCAGAAGCTCTAGAAAGACAGGGCAAGGGCATCTTGAAAAGCTGCTTATGGAGCTGTGGAATCTTAAGTGTTTTCCATCTGAAGCATCCTCTTTTTATTGACGCTCAAGGGGCTAAGTCGGGGAGAGGGAAGGAGGAATGGAGCTGGCTGGTCCCATCCCTGGGTGACAAGCCCCCGCCGGCGGGTGGTGGGACATTGAGCCAGGCTCAGATCTCCTGGGAGGCTCCTGTGAGCCAGCCTCAGTGCCGTCAGGACATGGAGCATGACCGTGGTGACGGTGACATTCCAGGCTGCCTGGAGCTCAGGCGGGACGCCGGATGGCCACTGCAGGACATGAACTGTTTCTGCCACTGGAGCTCTGTCCTGGCGAAAGGTGCCTGTCTCCAGTGTGGGGAGGCCTCTAAATGTCCAGGTTACCTGGATTTGTCCTGAAAATTATTCCTGTGAAAAAAAAAGTTGAGATATAATTCACATACCATAAAATGTACCCTTTTAAAGCATGCAATTTAGTGGTTTTTAGTGTATTCACAAGGTTGTGCAGCCATCACCACTATCTGATTCCAGAACATCTTCATTACCTCACAAAGAAGGCCTGTACCCAATAGCAGTAACTCTCCATCTCCCTCAGCTCCTGGCAACCACAGATCTGTTCTCTGTCTCTAGAGATTTGTCTGCACTAGACATTCCACATACATGGAGTCCTACAGTCTGTGGCCTTCCGAGTCTGGCCTGTCTTGCTCAGCATGATGTTTTCGAGATTTGTCCATGTGGCAGCGTGGGTCGGTGCTCCGTTCCTTTTCATCGCCAGTGTTCCCTGGTGTGGCTCCACCGCATTTGGGAAGCTGCCCTGAAGTGCCGTCCCTGTGCAGATGCTCCCTGCAGAATATGGGAAATAGCCCTGTCTTTAATTCCATTATGTCAACTCCCAGCTGTTTTACTCACAGAATGACCGTTCATATGTTTGCAGTGTCAAAATGTAAACATGACCTTGTGTACTCAGTGAACAAAACGAGGTCTCGGGCTGACTGGGATCAGCTGTTGTCTGTTCTCGTTTGTTTGCCACTTGTTTTGGCTCCTTGATAACTAGGAGCGGGCTTCTCCTCTGGAGCTGTGCACAGTCAAGCTGGCCTGGAGCTTTGGGAATCTGGCACCCTCTGCACTTGGGCCAGGCCACCCGGTGTTTTAAGCTCCCCTAGAGATGACTGTGTAGCCCAGAGTCCCAGTTTTGTGCCAGGGCTAGTGGACAAGTGAGATATAGGGGGTGCTGATGTTTAACAGGCTTGGAGCTGGGACTCTCAACATGGAAGACTTGATGCATGTATTCAGATTTCTCTGCATTTTGGACAAAGATGGTCATCTTTCATTTTGAAGGAGGAGAAGCCGCGCTCGTCCTGTGGACCACCTGGACAGACCTGCATTCAGGTCCTGGCTGTCATTTGGCTGGCTGCACCTGCTTCTAACCTCTTTGAGCTTTGGTTTCCTCCCGTATCTGGGGCCAGTGCGGGTGGTGGCCAGAGTTCACAAGTGAGGGGGCTGTGTGTAGAACCTGTGTCCCGATCTCTAAGGTGGCCTGAGTTGTTCGCCTGGAGAGCACTGTGTTGCATCGCAGTGAGCTTGGAAAGCCACCGGCCTGAAGGACCAAGGCAGAAGCCCCCAGTCTGTGCAGGGGTAGAATGGGCCCACTGTGTGTCTTCAGAGAGAGGCGTGACTGTCTCTTCAAACCTGTTAGTACGGGATTTGTTTGTGTACCTGTTTGGGGGAGTTAGTGGCGGGACCGTGAAGCTAGAGCCGGTGTGGGCAATATGTCCTTTTCTCCCTTTTGCTTTTTGAACCATGTGGCTATATTAACTTTTCAGAGAATTAAATGAAAAAAATTCAGGAGAACAGGGTGCTTTTGTAGACACGAATTTAAGATGCCCTCTCCCATCCCCCTTCCCCAGCCCCCTTCCTCTACCTCTATCCCCTATGTGTAAATTTCTCTGGCAATTTCTAGTCCCTGATTTGAGCCTGGAATACATTCCTGTTTCTAATGATGATGTCACTACTCAGTATAGTCAGACGATGTTGCTCTTAGATGGATATTTTCAATTCTGTCGCTGTGCATTTGGCATTTTAAAATTGTAACATATAGCTCTTATACAGCATACTGCTTGGGAGGTGCGCATCCTGTCTTTCTTGAAAAATGTCTCCTGCCCCTTTTCCTGGGTGTCTGTTAATTTTTGGAAGTTTTAGTTACGTTGGGACAGAAGGACATGTTGGATGAAACTCAGGGGGGTTTGGAATGGGGGAGTTTTAGACTTCTAGCCCAGGACGACTGGCAGACCTTGCCTGGCAGGTCAGGGACGAGGCCAGGGTCACACCCAGCCAGCTTGCTGGGCTCCCATCTCCAGGATGGGACCTGGCATTCAGAGGGCAGTTCAGGGATGGTCTGGCTGCAGCCGCTTGTGTTCACACTCTCCCCTCCATTCTCCCTCTGTCCGGAAATGCCCCTCATGCACACTGGCCTACTTCTAAGAGAGAAAGTTTTTAAAGAGGGGGTGATCTGTCCTGGCAGGCAGCCCTTCTGAGACCTGTTGTACTCATTTACGAAGCTTAATGCACTTTGTGTGATTGATCAACCGATCGATGCAGCCAGAGGGGTGAAAAACAGTAAAAATTAATTGTTCAACATCCTGGCAACCAGAGAGCTGCCTGGTTGAGTTTTTCTTTGCAGCCAGCTATGCTTCTCTCCTGCAGACCCCGCTCTAGTCCTGGTTGGTGCTGTGCTCTGATACAGAGGTGTGCGCGCTACTGACTGTGGATGCCCTTCAAATGTTCAGGCCCACAGGGACCAGGGGTGTTTTTCTGTTATGTGGGGCAGCCGTGAAGCATTCTTGCTATGCGAGAATGACACTGGAAATAAGCAGAATGTAAGAAAATCCCACCTGCTCCTTTCCCAGGGAACCAGTGTTATAAAGGCTTGCTGTGTGTCCTTCTCTGTGCCTCTACCTAAGTATATGTGCATAAGCCTAGACCTTTGTTTTGGTAGTTTACGTAAATGGGATCTTGCCAGGTTTTTTTTTTTTTTTTTTTTTTTCCTGTGACTTAACCATTTTCATTCAATGGTATGCCTTGGTGCTCTTTCCACTGTCAGAATATACAGATCTACCACCATTCTTTAAAAAAACTTGTTTTTGCTGAAGGTAGACATCACATAACAAAATAACTCATACTAGGATAAACAACTCAGTGGCATTTGGTTCATTACCAGTGTTGTGTAACTACCCCCTCTACCTCGTTCCAAAACATTTCTCTCACCCCAAAGGAAACTCTGTTTTCATGAAGCAGTCACTCTCCATCCCTCCTCCCCCAGCCCTGGCAGCCACCAGCCTGTTTCTGTGCATTTGCCTGTTCTGGACATTGCATATAGGTGGACATTTCATATAGGACACACACACACACACACACACACACACACACACACACACGGCCTCTTGTGTCAGGCTTCTTTCACCTTGCCTAATGTTGAGGTTCATCCACATTGTAGGGATCTGGTTTTGTGCTTTTGCTTTTGGTTTAATGCAGAGGACACACTGTCATGTGATCCTGAGGGCAGCCGTGTGAACTTTGCCCATGGGAGCAGCTGTCACCCTTTAAGAAAAATCAGTTGAGGGTCAAAGAAAAGAGATCCACTTAATGTAGCTTTTAGTTTCTTACTTCGAGAAAGAGAGAAGTATAAAATATTTCACATTTCTTTTTAGCATTAGGGACAGGAAAGCCAAAAACTAATATGTGGTAGGCTTTTTAATAATCCAGATGCTCCGTCTGTGCCAGGTGTGATGGAGGCTAACACATAATTAACATCACCTAGCCCTTTTCCTCAAGGAGATGAAAATGCAGCTGGGGAAACAAAGAGAACCTATATAAAATAATAGGGTAACACTGCAGCAGTCCCCAGCCTGCTGCCAGGGGGTGGGGCATCCCTGACATCAGAGGATGCGGAGGGGCCAGGTCCGCGCCTGCGCCTGCGCCTGCGCCATGCCACCACGCAGTCCCTAGATTGCCTTATGGCTGGATTCTCTTACATGTACAACGAGAACAACAATACTGGTCAGTTGACGAACTGATGCTTGCTGAGTGTAAACTGTTTCCCAGATGTGATGGCTGGCCCAGGAGATCTTAGGACAGGGGTTGGCAAATAGCAGCCTACAAGCTGAATCCAGCTGGCCACCTGGTTTTGTGCAGCCTGCCAGATAAAAATGGGTTTTCCATTTTTAAATGGTTGAAAAAGAATCAAAAGAAGAATAGTATTTCGTGAAAGTTCTGTGGAATTCAAGTCTCAGTGTCCATAGGTAAAGTTTTACTGGCGCACAGCCACGCTGGTGCAGTTGTTTATTGTCTGTGGCTGCTTTTGTGCTATAACGACAAAGTTGAGTCACTGGACAGAGACCACATGGCCCACAAAACTGGAAATATTTACTGTCTGGCCCTTTACAGAAAATGTTTGCTGACCTCTGATCTTAGGAGAATATGGAGTCTAATCAGGGTCTCTATTAGTCACTGGGGGTAGGGTGGATGGGAGCCCGGGGCGGAGGACACAGGATAAGAAGACCCCGAGGGGAAGTCTAGCCAACTAGAGAGAAGGGGCTCGGAATCATGAAATGCAGCGGGGAACCCTTTCGTCAAGGATCCCTCGGTAGAGACTTCTCTTTACCCTGCGAGAGGATGTTGCATCTATAAGTGTCATAAGACAACCAGGGAAAGCTGATTAGGTCATTTAAACACTGAGTGAATTAACACTACAGTTGACCCTTGAACAATTTGGGTTTGAACTGTGTGGATCCACCAGATTTTTTTCAATTGTAAATATTACAGCACAGAACTGTGGATACAAAAGGACCGCAGATACAGAGGGGTGACTATAAGTTATACAGGGATTTTTGACTTCCTGAAGGGTGGGCGCCCCTAACCCCTGTGTTGTTCTTTCCAACTTTCTATGAATATATAATTATTACAAAATAAAAAAGTTTTGAAAAAAAGGAAATTGGAAAATGAAGGAACCAAGCAGAGATCTAGTTACAGTTTTTAAATTTTAATTTCCTTTCCTTTGACTCATTTATTTACATTTTATTCTGCTTTTTCTATACAGTACCTGGCATATAGCAGGTTCTCAATAAATGTTAAATACGTTTATGCATGTAGAAACAGGTTTTATTTATTTATAATGATAATCTTGTGTTTCTGTAGTTCACTTAGTTTTTCTCGTATATTCTAGAATTCTCAAGAGCAGTGCTTTCTTGCCAGCTACCAGAGCCCCCCCTTTTGTTGGGGTGGCCACCCCTGACTCAGGGAGTGTGATCCTCTGTGCAGCTCCTGGTGAAGTCCTGACTGCTGTAAGCCAGTGGGTCTCAGGTGGGGGCGATTTGGCCCCCAGGGGGCATTTGGCGATGCCTGGAGACATTTGTAATTGGCACAGCTGGAGGTGGGAATGGGGTGCTACTTACATCTAGTGCGTAGACTCCAGAAATGCTGCCAGATGTGCTGCGGTGCACAAAACAGTCCCTGCCACAACAAAATGCCCTGGTCCCGAGTGGCACTAGTGCCTGAGGTTGCTCAAAGCCAGTCGTGGAGCATCTAGGCCTGTAGTTGGCCGAGGCCGGAGCTCATGAACCACAGCTGTCCAGCGAACTGTGAGGGGAGAGCTGAGACAGCCATGGCTGGGGAGACAGCCCCTTGTTCCCAGAGACCTACGTGGAAGTAACTCCTGCTCATTGATGTCCTGTCTCCACCTAGACGTGGAGCTGGGCAGGCAAGTTGCTGCCTTAAAAATCAGCAGGAAGCTGGCTGCGAGGCCGAGGGTGGCAGGGTAGAAAGGCTGCACCCTTGATGAGGTGGGTGGGAGGGCAGTTTAAGGTTCTGGAGCTGCCTGCCCATAGCGCCTTTTCTTACATGAAATGTAGAATAACGGTCTCCTTACCTTTTAAAGTGCGTTGGATGGGGGTTCTGTTACTTGCAGCCAGCAAAGGCAGCCTCGCTTATGCACTTCTACCCCATGTCGCCCTGTGGGTCCCATCGCTGGCGGTCTCGCTGGGGCGTAGGCTGCCGTTGAGCAGCTATACTGTCGTTTATTAAATATTCTTCTGTTTTTGACCATTCGGATTGCCCCTGATATCGATGATTATATAAGTACTGCAGTTACAATGCTGCCAGTGTGCAGCTTTCTCTGGAGTGGGCTTTTTTTCATGTTCGCCTTAGGAGGTCTCGGCATGGGAGGGGCACAGTCCAGCGGCTGGTTGGTTGGTGGAATATGCTTCTCTTTTGGAACGTTTTAGAATTATGGAAAAGTTTCAAAGGTGGATCGTTTTCCTCGTTGTTAACATCCTGTATCAGCATAGTACATTTGTCAGAACTAAGAAGCCAACCCTGATACGTTACTAGAAACCAAACTCCAGACATTATTTGGATTTCACGAGTTTTTCCACTGATGTCTTTTTTCTATTACATTGGTCTTTGGAATTATTAAATTGTTGATGTTTGTATGGTTGAAACCTAATATTTGTAAGTTTTTCCTACATCTCTCTTTTGTGGGTGTTCATTTATCCTTCATGCGTTTGACAGACTTGTTAGATGTGCTGTGAGGTTGGGGGGAGTGCAGGGATTCTAAAGCACCGTGGAATCACGGCCCCCAGGACACCTGACTCAAGGTAGAGGTTCTGGCTTTGGAACACAGGGAAGCACACAGGAGCTTGCATATGCTTTCAGGAGGACTACAGACCTCTCACATCCCGTCTGTGGTTCCCAGAGTAATAGAGGCTTGGTTTGAGACAGGCAGACACCCCCAGGGGTGCCTGCCACGCACCCTGTGCATACTGTTGAGAGAACGGATGCATGCTTCTGCGTTTGCCATCCCTAGTTCTGGTACGTCAAGCAGCAGCCATGGTACAGTGATTCGTGGAGAACCTTCTGTGCTTTCTCTCCCTCTCCCAGCCTCACACCCAATCCAGCATTAACCTGTGGTGTGCAGTCACTAGATACGATCCCCAAGTGCTGGATAGGTTTTGCACGAAAAAGGAAGTAATGGATGGACCTCAAAGACACTATGCTAAGTGAAAGCAGCGGACATAAAAGACAGCATGTTGTATGATTCAACTGATACCAGATGTCCAGAACAGAAAAATCCATAGGGGTAGAAAGTGGATTAGTGGTTGCCTAGGGTTCGGGTAAGAAAGGGGAGTGACTGCTCATGGGCACCCAGGGTGTGATTGAAGTGATGGAAATGTGCTGAAACTGGGTTATGTGTTGCACAACTTAGTAAATTTTCTAAAAATCATTGAATCATACGTATAAAATGGGAAGATTTTGTGGTTTGCAGGTTATACCAGAGTAAAGTTGTTTCTAAAAGTCTTTTAAAGTGATCCCATTTTAAAATTCAGGTGGTTGCCTTGCCCTGGTAGTTGGACAGACCAGGCTACAGAGATTAGACTCAGCAGCCTCTAACTGTGCAAGAGGCTTCTGGGCTTCTCAAAATGTCCCTACAGTCACCAGGGACACATACCAAGAAGCCACATGTGAACATTGCCCAGCAGTTTTGCCACCTGTGAGGAGGGAGTACCACTGTGTAACAAGCTGGTAATCGTTACTAGATTGAAAATATAGTTGATTTCACAAGGGCAATGCCTCTTTCATGCCAAGGAATTTATCTTACAGGACGACTCACCAGCACGGCTGTCTGGTTTAGAAAAGTTGACATGATATCTGATTATGTGGCAGTGTTTGGAGTAAAATGAAGTTTGTGGATAAAGGGCCAAGGATGCTTGGGCCTTTAATACCAGCATTTTTGTCTTTCACATGTTTTTGGATGAACCTCTTAAAATTGTATTATATGCCTTTTATTTCTTAGATATATTAAAATGTAAGATTTTCTTGATAGTTAGGGATTAGTGAACATGGGCATTGGTATGTCCTTGGAAGGTACCCATAGCCACAGGGACCACCCAGCTGTGGTTAGCCTTGATTTTAGATGTGGATGGTCTTGAGTCTGGCTCGATGTGTGCCCTAAGGCAGTGTTGGGGCTCTTTGAGCCTTGGTTTCCTCTGTTCGGAAACAGGGACACTCAGGTCTAGTGTATAGTAGACACGCACATTCTAATTGTTCTTGTAGTCATACTAAATGCATAGTCATGCAGCTTAGTGATTCCTCAATGTCTTGTGTCATCTGCCTTTCAGATTTTCCTCCTTCCATTCTGTCCCAGCTGCCCCTGAGTTGCTTCCCTAGCTTGCTCGCAGGTGTAGAGCACCGGAGACCTACCAGTGGAAAGACAAGCGCTCGGAGTGCGTGCTATTTTTCCTCCCTGCTCGGAGCTGTTCTTTGCATTCTCTTGGTTTTTGTGGCTGGGTAAGTGAAGTTGCTGGAAATGAAATGTTACCAACAGATTAGAGCAGAGCCATCAGGCTTTTCTGGCAGAGGACTAGACAGTAAATATTTTAGGCTTGGTGGGCCATAGGGTCTCTGTTGCAACTGCTCACCTCTGCTGTTAGAGCTCAAAAGCAGCCACAGGAAATTCCTAAATGTGGATGTGATTGGCTGTGTTCAATAAAAATTTATCTATGGAGACAGGAGGCAGGCTGGATTTGGCCCTTGGGACCTAATTTGCTGACCTGTGATGGATCATGCTTGTTTGTGTTCTGTGTTAACACAACAGGAGTGTTTGTATCTTCAGCTTTCATTATAGTTGTATTAGCTTAGATGCAAATCTGAAAACATCCCAAATATGTCCAGAAGTATTGGTTTTCAGGTATGGGTGTCATCTTGTTCTGGAGCTTCATGTTTGTAGCACTCAGTAATGTTAGAAATGTTAAAAAGTCATGTCATATGATTAGACCTTGTTCCAGAATTAATAGACAATATTGGACAGGTATTAAGAATAGGAGAAGTTGATTCAAGGTCGAGATCTTCAGCTATGTTTTCTTGGCTACCTTGCACGATATCTACAAGACAGTGTTCATATGTGTATTAACAGCTGTTGGATGTACATTGAAAGGCACAGGTGAACTTACTTTGGGGTTGAAGTGAAGCACGTCCAAATCATTGTGCCGTTTGGGCTCTGAAAGGGAACTCTCAGAATGCATGTCCATCCTGATGCCTCTGGAAAGTCTCTGCTCTTGTAAGGCTCATGCCAGGGGTGGGATATGGGAGAGTTGGTGACATGGGGTTAGAGAGGTGGCGAAAAGTGTTGAGTCACTTCAGCAATTCACTTAGATGTGCTCCGCGCAGCCGGTGCCCCAGGCTGTCAGAGAGATTCCCACCCCAGGTTTGTGGATTCCACTGCAGCAGTGATTCTCCTCTAGGGGTGGTATTGCCCCCAGGAGACAGTTGATGCCTGGAGACATTTTTGGTTGTCACAGCTTGTGGAGGGGCTTGGTACTGACATCTAGTGTGGTAGTCACCTGTCTTATCCCCCCTCTCTGAATCCCTGCTGGCTGTGGGGAGTGCAGGGCTCCGTGCAGTGGAGGGCCTGGCGCTGGTGTTTACATCAGCACAAAGGTGCTGGGCCTTTTCCCTGACGGGGACTGCAAGGAATTCCACGGAACAGGAAGTGCTATGCAGCAGATGTATTTGGTTCTTGTTATTTTAGCAGTTGAGCCGTGTATTTGAAGACTATCTCTTTAGAGAAGATTTACATGCACTTTTGGGATGCCCATATAATGTTGTAAATTCTTGTATTTAGAAACTAATGTGTTTTTTTTCTTTCTTATTCCTTAATAATAATAATAATAATAATAATAATAATAATAATAATAATAATAAAAAGGATGGGTAATTGCTCTCTAATGGTTGGATGGTTTGGGGTCTAAAATGGTGCATCTGAGCCCACAGTGGCCAGCTTTGCCACATTGTGACTTTTCCCCAGAAGCACCGCGGCGCCGCTCTGCTTGCCATGGACAGACTGCTTCTGAAGGCACTCACGTGGATCATTCTGTGATTGATCCAGCCCAGGTTAACACGAGACT
The DNA here is from genome assembly GCF_009834535.1 of Camelus ferus. Classification (NCBI taxonomy): domain Eukaryota; kingdom Metazoa; phylum Chordata; class Mammalia; order Artiodactyla; family Camelidae; genus Camelus; species Camelus ferus. Next base: position 13,963,553 of record NC_045732.1, read on the forward strand.
GCAGTCTCATTAGCCTCAGTATTAAGAGTCCAGACACCAGAAACCAAACCGTCCTCCCCCTAGTATCATAAACCTCCAAAATGTCACCATGCAGATGGCATATTGACAAAAATGTCAAGGATTACCAAAAATAGCTTCTTGCATTCACATGTACTTAGGGGAGAAGGACAGAGTACCATTTGCATTTTAAGCTGCTGAGGCTGGCGGTCAGAACCAATAATTCCTGTCAGAGCAACTCTCAACACTCAGCTCTATCTTGGGGCGTTAGACATAACTTTCTGCTTCTGTATAAGAACTCATGTACTTACTGTACCTTTAAAATTATTAATAGAATTCTTTTTATTATGCCATTTATCACCTGGCTCCTTTAAAAATATGGATCACTATAAAGTTTTAAAACTTGTAACTGATAAAATACTTGTTTTTCCTGAGTCATTGTCAGCATCTCAGTTCTAAATCTAGTGCCAGCTTAGTAAATATTTGGAAAAGTCTGTATTTCCTTCAGGTGGGCTAATTTTTATCTTGTTATGTAAAGCAGAGAAACATAGACTTTCTTTCTATCTGTTTTGGGGTGCTCAGTGTCACTCTTTCATTGATTGGAGTGGGTGTCATCCCTCTTTTGCACCAGTGAAAATAACACCCAAGCATGTTACTTCGGAGATGATTGCTTCTTTGATCATTTTCAGGCTTATAAAACCACGTGGATTAATCCCAGCCTGGTTGTGGGGTAGGAGGAAGAGTCCTGCAGGTTCTGCCATCGTCGTGAGCCATGAGCTTAGTTTATGGAATACTCCAAACTCATGGGCAGTTCACAGACGGCAGCTAGTCCGCGTGGCCCGGGAGCGCTCCACTGATCATGTCACAGAAAAACCAAGCGCGCCTTTGCGTCTTTCCTCTTTCCCGTGGTCTTTTTCACGTTTCACTGTTGTTGGGTTGCTTTACCTCGCCACCTGGAGTGAAAGAAGGTGCCTTGGCATATTCCAAACTACTAAAATAAACAAAATTTTCCACGAACCAAACCAGTGACATAATGATACCACAGACGTGTGAATTACTGGAATTGGTTTTGTGAAGCAGTTGGCTGGTAATGTTTGCAAAGTTGGGAGGTGGAAGAAGTGGTTGGGGTTTTTCTCCTCACCAAAAAGGTGGCCCTACATTAGTTGTTCCCATATTAAGTTCTTTCTTCCTCCCATGAAAGTAAAGGTGAAAGAGAAATGTGACCTTGAGGCCATTATTCTTTTGATAATCAGGTCTTACACTTACTGGAGAAATAGGGTCAGAATTAGAACTTTCCAGAATCAGGGGGAAAAAGGAGCTGTAGAAAGAATGTCAATGATGGTGCAGTTTGTCTATAAAGAAGCAAATGAGGACTAGGAGGAGCAGTCCCTCATGGCCTCCACTCAAGTGGACTTGTACAGTCAAACAGACCTCCCCACCTCGGATCAGTTGCACTCAGGGCAGATTTCTGAAGCCCTTCCAGGAGCTGTCGACAGTGAACAGCGTTGGAACATCATTGGCTTGAAGCCACAGGCATCGTGGTGGTTCCAAGGTGGTCCTGCTCCTCAGGTTCCTGCAGGAATCACAGACCAAGCATTAGCTGCTGGCAGTTGGGCCGGGTCCTTTCCGCCCGATGCCATCTCTCCCCACGGCTTGACAGCCAGCTCGGACTTAGATTGGTCTTCATTTTGTGGAGCTGCCTTGGTTGGCAGCTTCCATGTCTCTTCTCCCTCTGGCCCTCGTTGGCTCTCATCAGGGTCTATTAACATTTGTCCTTATTCGGATGTCCGTAATGAGCACACCGTGGTCCGATGATGTTGAGGACATGTCTCCGGTTGGCTTTGTGGTCATCTGCATGGACTAAACTCTGAGTCCATCCCTCATCTGGGAGACATGATTTTGAATCTGTACACTGTCCTGGTTCTGTTGCTTTTGAGTGCTTCGTAGCTGTGACTTTGTCATTACCTTTGTTTTTCTGAATGTTGCACATCTATTTACGTTGCTTTCAAAAAAGCATAGTTTTTTGTTTTTTTTTTTTTTCAGAGAGAAGGAAGGCAGCGTGTCACACTCTTTGTCCTTGGTGAGTGTAGCATCAGATCGAACCCTGAGGTCTTAGCCACAGCAGTGCTCTCATTTTATATTCATTTAAGGTTGCATGTGTATGTGTATATATAGGGGCCACCCTAGGAGATTCCGATCAGCAGGGCCCAGGAAGCCCCTGATGTCCATTCTTCTCCTATTTATAAAGATTGAGGTGAAATTCACATAACTTCAAGTTAACCACTAGCCGTTTTAAATGGTTAATTCAGTGGCATTTCGTACATTCGCAGTGTTATGCAACCACCACCTCTATCTAGTTCCAGATACTTTCATCACCAAAAAGAAAACCTTGTACCCATTAGGCAGTCACTCCCCGTTCCTCCCTCTTTCCAGCCCCAGGCAACCACCAATCTGCGTTCTGTCTCTCTGGTTTACTGATTCTGGACATTTCATTATAAATAAAATTAGAGAACAAATGGTCTTCTGTGTCTGGCATAATGTTTCACGGCTCATCCATGTCGTAGCACATATCAGGACTTCATGCCTTTTTAGGGCTGAATCCCATGTCATCGTGTGGATAGAGCACATTGTGTTTATTTCTTCATTTGTTGATGGACATTTGGGTTGTTTTCACCTCTTGGCTGTTGTCAGTAGTGCTGCTGTGACAAGCACGTACACGTATCTGTTTGAATATCTGCTTTCAGCATTCTTGGGTATATACCTAGGAGTGGAACTGTTGGGTCATATGGTAATTCGATGTTGAGCCTTTTGAGGAGCCGTCAAACTATTTTTCACAGCAGCTGCACCATTTTACAGTCCCACCAGCAGTGCTCAAGGGTTTCAGTTTCTCCACATCCTTACCAACACTTGAGATTTTCTGTTGTTCTGTCTGTTTGCTTTTTGAAAAAATAGCCATCCTAGCGCATGGGAGGTGGTATCTCATTGTGGTTTTGATGTGTGTTTCCCTAATGGCTGATGCTGTTAAGCATCCTTTCATGTGCTTGTTGGCCATTTCTATATCTTGGAGAAGTATCTGTTCGATTCCTTTGCCCATTTTTTTTCGTTGGGTTGTTTGCCTTTTTGTTGTTGAATTTTTGGAGTCACTTATATATTATGAACCCTTATCAGATATATGATTTGCAGCTGGTGTCTATTTTTGAAAAGTTCTCTTGGTGAGTTCAGTTATCAACCAGGCTCAAGAACCACTGATCTGGACCAGTGATTCTTGAGGCTTCCTACAAAACACCTGGGAAGCTTTCTAAACACAAACAAATGCAGCCCCTTCCGTCAAGCTACTTGTGGGGTTCTGATGAACCCCTTCCCCTCCAAACAAACAACTCGCTGGTGAAGCAGTAGTTTAACTCAGTAGTTTAACTCAGCAGTAGTTTAACGACCTAGCTAAATGAACAGGCGTCATCAAGAGAGAATCCAGCAGTTCCATAGAGGATCAGCCGGCATCAGCTCCCTGCTCCCCCTTCTCCAGAATGTTCTGTGCAGAGCATCATGCTCACTCACAGGACGGCCTGGGCCCCCTGCAGTACCGCTGAGACTTGCCCTGTCATCAGGCCTCTCAGGAGGTGAGTTTCCTGTGTGCCTGCGGGAAGGGCCCCGCAGCATTCATGTGCACCATGTTGAGCTGGGCGCTCCCTCTTTCTTTTGGGTTTCTTCTGAGGGAGAACACCCTCTTGGGCCTTGCATGAAGTGTTTCCACCTTGATCACGTTAATGTGGAGTATTGCGGTTTTCCACTCTGAAGAAGGATGTTGTCAGCCTGCTTTCCCTCCCCTGCCTCATCACCACCCTTCATTCCAGAGGGTGGCTGAGGGCTTGACTCAAAGCTGAGAAGGTGGGATGGTTGTATGGTGGTTGGTGGAGCTTTCTAGTGAAAGTTCTCATCTGATAGGGGCTGGGCATGGGGGCAGGAGAGGGCACGCTCCCCAGGGTTCTCTGTTTCAGATCTGTTTCAGATGAAAGTCTCTTAAGAGGAAACACCTTCTGCTGGTCTGGCAGTGTGGTCTGCAGCATCCTTGATCACTCTGGTGGGTTCCTTCTTGCTCCTAGGTTTCTTCCTTCCCCACACCTCCTGCTCCGGCCCACCCCCTGGACTCCCCCTCTTGTGTCTCCAGCAGGTCGAAGATGACTGACTTCCATACTCACTATGAGAACAGCGTCAGGATGCCTAAGAGCAGATTTTGATGGGCAGGAAAGGCAAAGAAAAAGGTCACCTCAAAGGGATTCAGTTCCATAGAAATGCACATGTTTTATTAAATTCCAAGTTAAGGCAAAAGGTCTATTTTCTGGGCGGTTTTTATAGGATCATTTTACTTAATGTGCTATGTCATGTGCAACCTTCGAAAGAGAAGGCAAAGGAAAGTCTGTTTTGAATAATCAGTCTTCTAGTCAGCCATACATCTCGTGCTTAGCACTTGCTTAGCCAGTTTTAAAAGTCGATGACTATTTTAGAGCCACGGTCTCCCTCCGAAAAAGGAGAAGCTGACCCCAGGGCAGGTGTGGCGTTTCACTGTTTACCACGTGCAGCAGCTTACTGTCATGAAACATGATTAGTCCTTGGGTTCAGTTGGCACTTTGCTTTTCTCTCCTCTGCCAGGCTATACACTGGCTGGGGCCTGCCCTCATCCCAGAGCTTTTCCTGCCCTTGGCAAGTGGCAGTGCCATCACCTACCCCTGAGATGAATAAATAATGATTTGATTATAGTGCTAAGGATATTTTAAATATTCAAGGTGGAATTCTCAGTTTGCAAAGCAGATGCTGGTTAAAATCACTGAATATGTGCTTCCCACGTATAGTTCCTGACCCCGCTCACCTGCCACCTTCCCTCTCTGAGGAAATGTCCCCCACCCAGGAGACAGACGACTGTTTACCTCTGAGCCTTGCTTATACAAGTTGGCTCAAGCTGCACTTCAAGTTGTAATTATCTAAAGAGCATTTAAAAACTACTGCTGCTCATGCGCCACCACACATCAGTGAGGTCCAGCTGCCAGGGTGAGTGCAGAAGTCCCCACTGCCCCTGCTTGCAGCCGGTGTGGAAATCCGCTGTCGTACGGACTCTGTCTTGTTCACGGTAATGAATATTTGGTGATGATTTCAACCCCATCATGAAACTTGGGCAAATAAGCCTTGACCTTGGAAACTGAAAACATTGAGGTTTGTAAGGGGGAAAGAAAGGTCGAACAGCTATGAATGCCACTGTATTCTTGTTTTGGAGCAGTGAGGGAATAAGGGTTTGGTGTTCTGCCGAACAGAAAGATCACTTATGCCGGTGTTGCCTTGCTTCCTCTTCTGAGCTTCCGAGGCTCTCTGTGTGTGCCCCTGCCATTGAAGGGGTTTGTCAGGTAGTGGCGATTTGTTATTTATTTGCTCCCTGGCTGAGCTGAATTCCTGGAGGTTAACTCCTGGCACCTAGCATTTCAAATAGCTTTTTTGCAGTGCATATTTGAACAAATGAATAGCACTTTACAGTTTTCATAGAGCTTCTCCTGGGGTGGGTTGCCCAAGCTCTCTCATCCTTAGCCAAGATTACATGCCTGAGACTGTGAGCATCATTTATACCAACCTCGTGCCTGCCTCTGCTTGGCAGGAGCTCCCTGTGCATTCCATCTGTTTGCTGGGCCATCCTCCAGGAAGGATTTTCCCACCTCTTCACCTCACCTTGGTGTGGTGATTATAGACTCTCACAGCCACCGGGGCTGGGCCCCCAACCAAATTGCCAGATGTCAGAGGTAACAGGGAGTGGTGGGGACTCTGGCATGCTAGTGAATGGACTCTTCTCAAGGGGATGGCCCTAATCAGCTTTAGCCATTTTTTGTCTCTGGGGACTGTAATCCCCATGTGCTAGCTTTTTTGGTTTTCCAGAGATTCAGAAATTCAGCTGTTTGAAATGAAATCTCCTGAGATTAAATGTTGGAAATTCATGGGGGTTTTGGTAGAATATCTGCGGCCCTGCACTGCAAACCAGACAACACGTTTGCGGGCTGAGTTGGCCCTGGGGCGGCCTTGGAGTCATGTGCTTCCAGCTCTCGCTACCTGGTTTGCAGTGGAATGCAGTGATGGCCACACTTGTCTGCAGGGATCGTGGGAAGAGGAGAGGAGAGGTGGGGGTGGTCCTTTGCACTGTAGGATGTTTAGCAGCATCTTGGTCTTCACTCACCAGACTCAACGGCACCTCCCCTCCACACTTGTGACAACCACAGATGTCTCCAGACACTGCCAAGTGTCCCCGGGAGGCATGGCCCCTGGTTTGAGAACCACTGTACTAGTGGGATTAGTGAACCAAAAAGTGTCAATGTATTTTAAGACTTTAAACTTTAAAATATATGCTGCTTGGAGAAAATCCTTCAGTGAGCTGTTGTCTGCTGCCTCTCTCTGCTCCGTTTCACCCCGTCTCCTTCCCCTGAGAGATCAGCGTCCCCCCACTTCCCTGTGAGAGTCTGGAGCAGTGCTGTCCAATAGAATATCCTGTGATGATGGAACTAGGCCATGTCTACCCTGTCCAGTCTGGCAGCCAATAGCCACATATATTTCTTGAGTACTTGAAATGTGGCTAGTGTAACTGAAGAATGAACTTTCCATTTTGTTTAATTTTAAGTAACTGAACTTTAAATAGCCACTGTGCCTAGTGGCTGCCTCAGTGGCAGGTGCAGGAAAGCTCCTCTCTGTGGCACCCCCAAATCACCCACCCTGTCTCAGAATGGCTCTGCTGAAACTCATATCAGTAGCAAGTTTCGAGGTGACTTCTTGTTGGTGTGTGGTTACTATTGAGTTCAGCTCCTTCTTCTGTTACCTTCCAGCATCCCAGGTAGGAAAGCAATCTAAGGAAATAAAGCCTAATTGAGATACCAAGGAACCGGACTGCCCTCTGGCCCCCTAAGCCTGCCTGGAATGTGTTTGCTTATAAATCCTAAGGGACTTGATTTGGGAATGGCTTGCAGGAGAGACCCGACAGGAGGATGCAGTTTTCCCTTAACTCATTCCATTCACTTCCTCCTCTTCTAGAAGTTTCTTCCCCACTGGCCTATATAGATGGATTCTTCATCTGTTCATCTGTCCCTTTCTCCTTCCATCCTTCTGTCCATCTTTCAGCCATCCCTGTGTCCATCTCTGTATCCTTCCATTCTTCTCTTCATCCATCCATCCCTGTTTGTCTTTCTTTCTTTCCTTCATTCCATCCTTCCATTGACCCATCTCCTGATCCAGCTATGTGTCCATCTATGCATCCCTTCACCAATCCCTTTGTCCATCCTTCAGCCCATCTGTCCCTTCCTCCATCTGTCCTTCTCTCTGTCCATTCTTTCCTCCACCCTTCCATCTCTCCCTTTCTCCCACCATCCTTTCACCTGCCTTTCACTCCCTCCCTCCCTCCATCCATCTGAGCGCAGTGCACTCCTGCTGTCGGGTCAGGGTCTGTGCCAGGTGCTGAGGAGGCAGGACCTCTATGATCCTTGACTTCGTGATGTGCACAGTCTAGTGGGGGCATCACCACGATAGACCTTAAGCTCAATGCCTTCCTGATGTCACTTAGGCGGGAAACCAGCAGGGCCCTGGAAATGAGCAGAAGTGGTGACCAGGGAGCCCTTGTGCTCCTGTTCCCCTTCCCAGAGAACTCAGCCGCGATGACGATGCTCACCACCTTTGGCAGCTCTCAGGACCTGCCTCTGCCACTGTTCCCCGGGCCCAGCGCTCCTCGGGCCTCGTCCTTTCCTGCCCACACGTCCAGCCCGTTTTCCTACTGCCCACTTTCTCTGCAGCTCAAGGGACCTTTCTACAAAGCAGAGCTGATGATCACGCGTGTGGCCTCTGTTCCTCCTAACTTCGTGCTACTGCAAAATGCAGCCTTGCTCTTTGTCAGGTTGCCCCCTGCCTTCTGGGGGAGGTTTCCTTTTGCCACACCTGTTCTCACCTGACCTGCGTGAGGCCTGGGCAGGTCCCCAGTCTATTCAGCAGCCTCTCGTGCCCTCTCTGAGCAGGTCAGACATGACCTTGATGCTCCTCTCTCTCGGGCCTTGAACAGCCCTCCACCCCACCCCCGCCGGTAAAGCTGACCCTTCCCCCAGGAGCCGTGCTGTCTACCTGGCGCCTCTTCCCCTGGGTGGGAAACCTTGGAATCAGGGTTCCCGAAACTGGACCTCCCCGACAGGCAATATTTTGCATGTATATGAGGGCAGCCTTTTGGGTGTATGTGTAAGCACATTTTTCTGGGGAGGCAATCAGTGGCTTATCTCAGATTCCCAAAGAGATCTAAGGCCTAAAAGAACCGCTGTTCTTGAGAACTAGCCATTCCCTGCATCCTTTCCTGGCACGTGTTCCTTCATCAGGGCATGATGGATGACTGAATATCTTAGATGTTCAGCATTTTCGCCCTGTGCTTCTGTTCATAGATTCAGATGGTGATATATGCAAAGCTACATCTATAAAGACTGGAATTCTGTGCCAAAATGAAAACAGATTAAGTAACTGCTAAAAAGTGGTGTGTGTGTGTATGTGTTTGTGTTTGGTGGGGGGAGGTAATTAATGCATAAAAGAGTGGGTGATAAAATCCTTTATCTCTTACTCTTAGAAACCTGGTGCAGGCCTTCCGCAACTGGGAGCAGTACTCAGGAGAGAGCTTGATCTTGGTGGTATTTGCAAAGCTGAAATTGAGATCACAGAGCGCAGAGTTCAGTGCCGCTCTGCTGCTGTGTGCCTGTGTGCCGCTCGCTCGGCTGAAAGGATGGCCAGATCGTCCAGGGTCGCCTCCCCCTGTGATGCCATTTCTAAAGAATGTTATTGTTGGGCCTCTTCACTCTCCTTGGCCAGTGGGGTTTTCCTCTCCTATTTCAGTTGAATTTTCTTCTTCCGTCAATTGTTACTATTTGTTTCTTTTTTTCCCAAATCCTTCCTTAAAACGTCCCCTTTTAATTTTTAAATATCCCTTCCTGTCTGTTGTATTCAGTAGTAAGTTAAGAACCGAACTTTTATAATATTTTGTTTTTAAAGGAGTATTTGAAGTCCCTCACCCAGTATTTTGGCCGTATTAAAAACAAGAAGGTGGTCATTGACTTCCTGAAGTGCCCTCTCCTCAGAGCAGTCATCATTAATAATTTGTCAGGAGAGTAAGGGAGAGGCAAATGATTTAAAAGCAGAATATGATGTGTATGTACTTATTCTTACAGCAGTAGTGCTGCATCTTTATTTCCAGTGTTTTCTTCAAGAGTGGTGGTTCCTGCCCGATTGGCTCTTGGAACCCTTTCATTTTGGCTTGGAATCCCTTCCCCGAGCGCGGTGGGAGTGCAGACAGCCGGCTGCTGACCCGAGCGGGCTACTTCCGAGGCCCCTGGTCTTGCCACTGCTTAGGTGCACGTCCTGAGCTGTTTGGTCCTAGGTGAAGTGGGGGTGGTGATAGTGGACCCAGCTTCTTAAAGTTGTTTCTCTGATCAAAGTCCGTTTTCCTTGTCCCTCTGAGCACAATGCGGGCTTTGCCCCTGGGCTGGCGGGGGTGGCGGCACTCTTTGAGTTGTGTCTGCAAAGCCTGCAGGGTGGTAGGTGGCAGCCCTGCGCATGAAGGACTTCAGTCCTTGTGTGATTGGATACGTCCATCCGTGGGTATATCCTGGGGTGTTGCCTCTCCTAGTACTGCTGACGGCTTCAGAAAGTAAGGAGACTGTTTTGTATCCAAAGTTTCATGACATAGTATGGACCGTACCACTCTTGTGAGGTGTGATGTGCTGCAATATTTTCTTTTTAAACTAAAACACCAATTGGGACCTACTCAGTCGATTTCACTGCTTACTCATGGGTTGTGACTGTAGCATAAGCGCATGATATAATGTGATGGACGAATACAGAGGATTGGAAATAATCGGTTTAGATAATGTTTCAATACACGTCCAGCTATTTGGAAGACATCCTGGGACAACGATCAGCCATGACTTAGAATTTGCGGTTTAGAATCGCCAGATGTGTGTACCAGCTTTACACGAGTGAGATGACAGCCACCTCTGTCCTTGGATTTTTTTTTCCTTCTCCCTGGTGTCATATGACTTGGAATCCTGAAATTGTTTCTTCCCACTGTAAATGAAGCACTTACTAGGAATCTCAATGCGTGTGTGTTTTTTACACACCTTTTAGTAAGGTGTAATTTACATACCATAAAATTCACCACTTTAGTGTATTTCGATGAGTTTTCATAACTGGACACAGCTGGACGACTGTTACCACAGTTGGGTTTTAGAACATTCCCATCTCCCGTGCCCCATCCCCTTTCCCACCCCAGTCCCCAACAGCCGCTGATCTGCTGATTGACTTTCTGCTTGTGTATTTTGGAATGCCTGCTTTTCTGATCCCTCTTTGTAGAAGGCGGGTTCCAGAAGTCAGCCTCTCCTGGGAGTCGTCATTTCCCTATCCTTCCACCGAGAACCACAGTGGCCCAGGTTCTCCCTGGTGGCCAGCCGGCCTGATCTGGAGCCCACAGAGGAGGGGCCTCTGGGGTCCATCGGGAGGGGGCTAGGTTCTGAGGGCGGGTCCGTGCATGCTTGGGGTGGGTGCGGAGGCTGGTGGGGCAGCTGTGGAATATTGGAAGGTGCCAAGCTGACTCTGGGTCTCCTTGTAAGGGAGGGCCCTCCAGGATGCCATTCCCAACGTGACAAGACCACCTTTCCTATTGCTCCAGTAAACAGATCCCGAGCACCTGTTCCTCTCATCCCTGAAGAGGAAGCGATGCATCCGTCATGCTGCAGCCCACCCCCTTGGGTCCAGTCTCTCAAACCTCATATCTGCACACCTGCTCGTGAGCATATTCTGTTGAGACGAGACATTTGAGAACAGCTCTAGTGCAGCCGTGGACATATATTTGGTGTCAGGCTCCAGTTGCCACGGATCAGGTCCAGTCTGAGACTTGCCCTGCATGTGCAGCGGAGCACAGGTTGGGGTGCACCCTGGAGCTGTGTGGGGGCAGGTCAGAGTTGGAGGAGATGCCATTCTTGCCCAAAAGGAACAAATGCTATGGGAGATACGGTGTGAACAAATAACTATGTTCTACTTAGAGTTGTAATAAAGGTCTCAGGAGGAGAGCGAAAGTACTGAGGCTAGACCAAGAAAGGACAACTTCCTGCCGGGGTGGGCTGGGTCTGTGTGGGAGGAATCTGGGCCACATCTTGGAAGACGCATCAGGATTTAAACAGGAAGGGGGCGGGCGGGAAGCATGGAAACCGGAAAGAACAGTCCAAGTTTGGGGAAAGCTGTTCCCACGCAGTTTGCTGGGAGTACAGACGGACAGCCAGGGGCCGGAGGGAGGTGAGACAGTTCCCTGTGAGAGGTTTTGTGGTCTGAGAAACCTGGCTCTTTCCAGATCTCCGCTAAGGCTTGTGGAAGACAGCTTCTCAGGTGGATTTTACTGGGACCCCCTGTAGAATCAGACTGTTAGAGGATGAGGTGAGATCCTGGAGCCCTACTCTGCGGTGCGGTAGCTACGGCCACGTGGGCAAGTGAGCGCCTGAGATATGGTGAGCCCGACGAGAGGTGGGCTCGGAGTATAAAACACACACCAGATTGCAGACTTCATACTAAAAAAGGATATAAAATATCTCATTTATAATTTTTATAATTGTTACATGTGCAGCTGATAGTATTTTGGGTGTACCATGTTAAATAGAAAATATTATTAAAATAATCTCACCTGTTTATTCTTACTCTTTTAAGTGTGGCTACTAGAAATTTTGTAATTAAGTCTGTAGTCCTCGTTTCTGCTGACCTGTGCTGCCCTAGAGAATTCTTTTCACCAACTGGGCTGAAGTTTGTCTTTATTTTACTCTAAGTTGTATCACTGGAGCTTTTATGTGAGAAGAACAAAGTGTTTTCACTTATCCCGGGACTGCTCACTTGATGGGCTTGATGAGAAATTCTTTTTCTGTTATTTTCAAGGCGGAGGATCCTCGTGGGTGAGGCACTCAGGCAGATGGCTGCAATCGGACGCCCCTTTGGGTGTGGTTTCCTTTGGGGGTAGACTTGCATCTTGGCCTGTGGTTGGCTTGCTCAGCCCTGCATTCTGGCACCCGAATCCCAGGCTTTTAAACTCGTACAGTATTATGCTGCTAAATCAGAACAATAATGACATTCCCCTAGTTTTTAGAGGAAAAAAAATAACGTGGAAGGAAAATGAATGTTTATGGAGTATGTAGTAAGTTCCCAAAAACCTTGATATTGGTTACAGCCTTGCAGCCCCAACCACCCCATAGTAAAGATGAGAAAACTGAGGCACAGCGAGATAGTCACTTGCCTGGGCTCATCCTCACTAGTAAGTGCTTAAAGTATAGTTGCCTCAGTTGGAAGTTTTTCCTCCCATAAAGTTCTAAAAACTTGTTTGCAGTCTGTGTCCATTGTCAGTATGAGTCAACAAAACTTACCGAGAAAGACCTTATGCTTCTTCAGTCACCAGTTCTTGGTCTTTTTCAGGTGTTGTGACTTCCGTTCATCAGTGTCCGAACCGTCTGAGAACCAGTAGGATCCTTGGGGAAGTAGAGCCCCCAGGAAGTGTGCTGGTCTTCTGACGTACCTCCTAAATTGGTTTGTCTTTGGACACTTTTTTTCTTTGCTGGAGGAAAGAACATCTTGCTAACATCTTGCCTTTGTCCACCCTAGATTCTCAGCTGTTACTTAATAGAGGGACTGGGGATTGAACCCGGGACCTCGTGCCTGCTAAGCAGGCACTCTACCACTGAGCTCTGCCCTCTCCTCCCTGCCTCCACAACCCTCAGGCCTGTTGTTTTTTAAATCAAAGACGGTGGAGACTGGAGGTCTGCAAATGTGGTCTTGTGCTACTCAGGGAAAGGGGTTCACCCACCTCCAATCCTCTGTGGTCATTTGTCGTCTTGTGGATTCACTGCTGTTCATAAACCCCATGTCTCCTTTTTCCCTGAGATGTGTTTGTGCTTCAGATCAGCCTGGGAATTTGTCCATGAACCATAACTGTTAGTTTTGTCTTGGAGTCAGTGGAAAGACTGATGATATATAATTTTTTTTTATTCTGAAGAAGTCTTAATCTTTTCACATGGAAATCACGAATGTAATTCAAGAATAATTCTAAGACTTTTTACTAAAATCAGGTCATTCATGCTACGTGAATACACTGAAATGCTGATTGTGATGTTTAGACTGAGTTCTAGTATTATTACTCTTTACCCAAAATTCTAGAATTGGGATTAGGTGACACTCGCCAGGTCAAGTATACGCGTGTTCTAAGTAAATAATAAATGTGACTATTTGCCTTTTCAGGACTAATGTGGCAGGTTTATGGTACATTCAGTGCTGTTTTAAACTTGACAGAAATGAGGACTCTTTCTAGAAGAGCTTCTCAACTTCTTTTCAGGGGTAACTGCCATCTCAGGGAATCTGCTGACAGCCCTGGACTGTGCTCATCAACATTCCTGTGTCATTTCAGGGAGGTCGGGGACCTGCTCACTGCCAGGTGAGAACCTGGCCCTCAAGTGTCAGTGCTCCAGCATTGAAGCTGGAGAAGCACTAGGACAGCAAACAGGGTCTAATTCAGTATGTAAATGAGGACAAAGAGATTGCAGTCCGTGTTCTGGCGGGCTCTGGAACTCACTGTGAGCCAGGTGTGTCAGAAAAGGTGAAGGGACTCACCATAATTTCTTGAGGATTAGTTTGGAATGAGATTGACGTGAATAGTATCCTCTCTGAATTGCATATTAAAAACAAGCATGAGTTGGAAATATAAAGATGTTCTGGGAGACTGGAAAGTATAATCTAGGCACCAGAGGATTACCCTGGCCTCCTTTTGATAAAGGAAATATGTTCAGAATCAGTGTTTATGTGTAGATACAGAGAACAGAGTTCTGGTTGCCAGAGGGGAAGGAGTTGGGGAGCTTCATGGGTAAGGGAGGGCAGCTGTGCCGTGACGGCAGGAAGCTAAACTTACGGTGGTGAGCACGCTGTTGTGTCTGCAGAAGTCGAAATATGTGTGCATGGAACTTACATAATGTTATAAACCAGTGTTACCTCAATTAAAAAAAGCAATTTCACTATTAGAAAGATTGTATATCATCTAAATCAATTCATTTGCCTTCACGGATTGAAAAAAAAATCAGCGTTCATACTTTACCCTCTTCTCCCTGCTCTCACCTTCCGCTGCCCACCTTTACTTTTCTGCAGTGTGTGATAGTCGGTGTTAGATATGAACCCGGCTGGGAGGGAGGGCAAGGCTCTCGAGGCGCTGACTGCGGCCTCCTGCTTTGCCCACCCCCGGCCCCGCGGTCTCTCTGGGGGTGTCTGTGGTTGGCAGAGTCATGGCCTCCCAGGATGTCCGCGTCCTAACCCCTGGAACATGTGAGTGTGTTACCTGCCATGGTGGAAGGGACTTTGCAGATGTGACTAAATAAAGAATCTTGCAATGGGGAGGTTATCCTGGAGTGTCTGGGCAGGCCTAATGTAATCCTGAGGGTCTTTGTGAGTGGAAGTAGGAGGCAGAGGAGGGAAACCCAGAGGGATGGCCTCCTGAGAAAGACTCAGCCGGCTATGGCTGGCTTGGAAGATGGAAGGAGCTGCCACGGCGTGCCAGGAAGTCTTCAGAAGCTGGACCGGAGAACCGATTCTCCCTTGGAACCTCCAGAGGGAATGTGGACTTACTGCTGCTTTGGTTTTAGTTCAGTGAAATCAGTCTGGACTTCTGATCTCCAGAGCTGCTAGATGCTAAAGGACCACCAAGTTGGTGGTCATTTGTCACAGCAGCAAAAGGAAACTAATCCAGTCTGAAGCGGGGCTGCTGGAGAATGAGGGGGAGCAGGAAAGGGAGCGGGTGGAGCTGGTCTCTGGGCTGGGACTGAAGCGGCTGCACCCAGCTGACAGGGCCCATGAGGTTTGTTGGATCACCCCCATTTGAAAGATGAGGAAACTGAGGCAGGCCCAGAGGGAGAAGGAATGACTTGTCCGAGGTTTCATGGCATAAATGGCTCTCTTGGAACTGGCACTGACTGAAGTAGCCCAGTGCCACTTCTGTGTGTGTGTGTGTGTGTTCTGAAGACATGTATTGTCTCTCTCCTTAATGTCTTAAAAAATTGTTTTAAAATCACATTTAAAGACTCCAAACATACAGCAGTAATACACTGTTTAAAAAGTGAAATAAAAAAGTGAAAATAATCAACACCAGTGCCACTTCTTAAAGAGCCTGGCAGGATGCAACGGGCAAAAGGGAACAAAAAGAAGCTGATGTCCGTCTCCTCAGCCCCATCTCGTGGACCAACACTGGTCATCAGAACAACAAGCAAAACAAATTCATTTCCTCTGCTGAGGCCGAGAGGAGCCATTTGTTAAGGAGAGAATCTGTGATGGGAATATCTCTAAGTGGTGGTTGAGGGCGGGGAGAGCCGGCTACTGTCCGTTGGATGCTGCTCTGATAGGAGGACCAGCCCTGGTGAGAGCTGGCCCGGGGGCCATAAGATAACGTCGTCAGTGCTGACGCGTGGGAACGCCGGGGGCCCTGCTTCTCAGTTCATTGTGCAACTTCCCACATTCTGAAGATGTTATGAAACTTATGCTCTACTCCCTACCACCTTGATCCTTGAAAGTGGAGCCTGCTCATGCCATACAGATTTATCCCGAGCCCTTGAACAAATGTATTCAGAGTATCCCCAGAGGGTGATGAGAAAGACCAATTCTTGGGTCGCCAATAGGAGTGTATGCTGGTGGTAAAGCACTTTGAAGTGTATATCAGATGTTTACTCTAAGCTTGTATCCATTATCTACAGTAAAATGCAGAAAATTGGAATGTACTTGAATAGATGACTTGAGGTGCCTGGTAAAAAAGTTATGGTTTACTGCATATGATGGTAGCTTCTAACATGATAGAAAGCGATGCTGACAAAGACTCAAAGAACATAAGGAAATACACAAATGAAAAAAATCAGTGTATGAAGCTGTATCTGGTATGATATCAGCTGTGGGAAAAATGTAGGAAAATAAGCTAAAACATGAATCCAGGACTTCTGGATTATAGATGATTTTATTTCCTGTTCTTTATACTGTACTGTCTGAATTTTTTGCATTGAATTTAAGATAAGGAGAAAAGAGCATCATATCCTTCAACCTTGTAAATTTACTTCTGGGAGTCTTTCAAAGAAAGTAATTGTAAATACAGACTATGAGCTTTATTCACAGAGATGTTCCTTTTATCATAGTTTTAAAAATTGAGATATGTCACATATAACATAAAAGTCACCATTAGAAGAGTACAGTTTACTAGTTTTTAATATAATTACAGTTGCACAACCATCAAGCACTATCTAATTCCAGAACATTTTTATCACCCCTAAAGGAAGCCCCGTACCTACTAGCAGTCACTCCCCATTCCATCTTTATCTCCAACCCCTGACAACCACTGATCTACGTTCCGTCTCTGTGAGTTGCCTATTCTGGATGTTTCTTATAGACGGACCCATATAACATGTAACCTTTTGTGTCTGGCTTCTTTCGGCTAGCACAGTGACTTCAACGTCCATTCATATTGTAGCGGGTGTCAGTACTTAATTGTTTTGTTATGGTCAAATAATATTCCATTGTATGCTTTATTTACCCTTTCATCAATTGGTGGCTCTTAGTTGTTTTCATCTTCTGGCTATTGTGAATAACTCTGCCGTGGACATTCTTTGGTGTGGACATATGTTTTCATTTCTCTTGGGGGTACAGTTACCGGCTCATATGGAAACTCTGTTCAAGTATTTGAGAAATTACCGACCTGTTTCCCAGAGCAGCTCTCATGAGTATTTATACTAGTAGAAGTTAGGAAATAATGTAGCTGTCAATAGTAGGGGAGGGCTTAGGTAAATTATACTGATCCGCTTAGCAAACTGTTTGTGGAAATACAGGTTATTTATTCTTAGACCAGGTGCTGGAGGGGTCAGAGACAGTTGAGACAGGGTAATTGTTCACAAGGAGCTTAATTCACCTATTCCAGGTGATGTTTACAAATAATTTATAACAAGGAGGATGGAATACTTAGGCTATAGTGTTAGACCATCTCCAGTAATTTTTGGAGAGACTCAAGGTATGAATTAATAAGTTACAAAATTAAGTGGAAAAGGCAGAAAAGAAAATTGTGTATACTGTATGATCATGACTATGTCAGAAAAAAACAAAGGGAACACAGAAAAAAGATGAGGAAAACACACCAAAATAGGAATAATGGTTGTATTTGAGTGGTTCTGTGAATGGCCATCTGTCTCCTACTGAGGTATGTTTCCTAAACTGTGTGTAGTAGAGACAAAAATGCCCTGGAGTCTGTGTGTGGTGACTGTGGGAAGGAGTTAGTGGGGAAGATCTAGCATCAAGTTTTTGGGGAGATGAGAACTCAAGAACCTGGACTGGCATACCTATGGGTGAAGGCGGGACCTTGGGCTTGCCTTGAGGGGCATGGGAACACCAGTCTGGCGCTTTCCCCTGGCCAACTCAATGCTGCGCACTTTTGTAGAGACCACTGTGCTTGAGGAAGAGACATTGGATGTCAGCGTCTCCACGCAGTTGGAGGGATGACCATTGGCAGGATGAGGGGTCACAAGATTGTCCAGGACAAAGTCCACCAGCTTGCTGAGGGTGCTGATTGTCCCAGCCAAGTCTGAGATCTCTCCTGGGTGGCTCCAGGCCTCACCCTGCCATGCAGGAATCAGGCTTTTTAGCCAGCAACATCCAGATAGCACTCCTTGCTGAAAAGCTAACACCAAAAGAACTCTACTGTTCCAGACTCCCAGATACTGCCCTTCTGACAATAAAAGGGAGCCAAGATTTATTCAGCTCTCCTCATTGTAGCAGTGGGCTCAAATAGATTCTGAAACCGGATAACTCATCTGAAGTGATTTACCCATTACTGAAGTCATGTTCCCCACCAGCACCTTTCTTGGGAGAAAAATCATCATTTTGATACTGGTACAGTTGTGAATATTCATGGTGGCATGTGCTGGACAACAGAAAACCACGAAGTCTTTGTCTCATAAATACTTTGGAATGATAATGAGGATAATAAATTTAGACATTCTCCATGCTGTTATTGAAAATCATGCCAAAATTTGCCCTTGTGCACTGAAGTGACACCTGTCTGGAAGTCTGGCAGGTGTGTCATCCTGATAAATAGGTAGACAAGTCAGAAGAGCAGCATATGTGTCTATTTTAATGTTCTGGAATAAGACAAAAGGCCTCCTCTACATCTCACTGCTTCCTAATAGTGGGTAGCCTGGGCCATCACTACAAATGTCCACTTCCGCATCTGATGAACTAGGAAGGGGCGTTAGGACTCAGATATTTTATTAGTTTTCTATTGCTGCCTCACACAAATTACCCTGAAACTTAGTGGCTTCAAATGACAGTGTGCGTTCAGTCCCACAGTTTCTGTGGTGCAGGAGCAGTTTGGCTGGCGGGCCTTACTTGGGGTCTCATGGGGGTATTGTGGTCAAGATACCGGTGGGCTGCAGACATCTGAAGGTTTGACTGGGGCTGGTGGGTCCACTTCCAAGGTGATTAATTCCTATGACTGGGAGATTGGCGCTGGCTGTTGGCCAGAGGCCACATTCTTCCTTATGTGGGTCTCTCCATTGGGCTGCTTGAGTGGTCTCACCACATGGCTGCTGGTTTCCCCCAAAGCTGGCGATCCAAGAAAATAAGGTGGAAGTATGATGTCTTATACTTCACCCCGGAGGCCACATACTGTCATTTCCACAATATCCTGTCGCTTGCACAGCAGAGCCCTCTTTGGGGGGGCGGGGCATGTGAGGATGTGAACACCGGGAGGCAGGACGCATTGGGAGCCGCTTAGGAGCGGGCCGCCATGGGTGTCCTGCTGCACGTGAGCGTGTCTCACGGTGTAGTGGATGAAAGCGGTGAGTGGGTTTATGTGCTTCTCCCTGCTGCGTTCTTCCTGCCCGAGGGATCCCTGTCCTTGCCTTCTAGTTTACTACTTCTGTCTTTTGGGAGCTGGACATCTGTATCGTTGAGCCCGTTCACACTGCCATCAAGTGAGTTAGCAGGCTCAAAGTGTGAGCCCCACGGCCTGAGGAGATCCACGACAAGGACTTGGTAACTTCTCACTCTTGGTGTGAGCTGGGCCCCGAGAAGCGTGACTTCTCGTCAGCTGGCTTCGAAGTACTGAGTCTGTGGATGATCGTGCAAAATCCAGGCTTTCTTTAGAGAGGAAGTGGAATCAGAGATTCATGGATTCTGTATCGAGCCAAAATAAAATTCACCAAAATGATAGTATATCTGTTTATTTTTAGAACAAAGAGTGTGGAAGTGTTATTTTAATTACTTGCAGTGTTTATTGGATAGGAAATGGAAAACTCTGAACTTGCAATAGTTCTAGAACAGTTCTGAATTGTAAAGTAACTGAATTGGGCTCAGCAGTGCTGTCAGTTCTGTCTTCCCACCAGTATTTGTTGACTAAATGAGATCACATATGTAAACATGCTTAGAATGCGCCTGTGCTTGGGTATTTTTCTGTAGGCTTATACGGGAGTCTGGAATAGCAGAGATATGCTCAGGACTCAGTTTCTCTTAAAGTAGCATTGTTTTTGTTGTGGTGTGATCCTGTTTAGGACTTGAATCGTGCACAACACCCTGCTGTTACCTGTGTGACTTGGAACCATGCCACTACCACACCATTACTGACCTGTAAAGGGATTGTGCTGTGGTTGGTGTTTCGGGGACGGACAGACAGTACACAGTAGGCTCATCTTGTGATGTTGTGGGTTTTGAGTGCATCGTATGTGAGAGGATTTCCATGGTGTATTTTGCCTTCTACATATGTATTTCTGTTTTGATACTGACTGGCACTTCTTAAAACCATATGTTTAAAATGAAGACGAGTTCAGTCAGTGCCGTCCTAATGGTGTTTGTCAGTTTCTGAATGCTACTTGGAGAGACAGAGTCTTGTCGAACCAGTTTGGGGAAATAACGTGTTGGAAATTCATACTGGTCTTGTCGAGTTTGGCTGTGGTTATGGTATCTCACTTTCCTGGAGCCAGGGACTTGAACAGAGATGTGGGAAGATTGAGTTAGTGAAATTTAGGTTATCAGATTCCCATGCATACCAGTCAGTATGCGTTTATAAAGAGAACTGAATAGATAGCTGCCCAGACTCAGACAATTATTGGTGCGGCCTGTTTTATGACAGCTGTCTTGTCAGTCAGTGTGATCATGACGTCTAGGGGAGGGGAGGCTCTCCTTAAAGAAACCTATCTGGAAAACCTCTCCTTTATCTATCTGTGTCAAGCCAAGGGTCCTTGATCAGATGGACTTTAAGGAGAGAGATCTGTAGACAATGTGCTTTTGTTGTTTTTCTCCAGAAAACAAAGAGGACCCTTTGCAATTTCTGATTCCCACTGCATAAGGAATACAGGGCAGTGTTTAGTAGGCGTCCCCTTGTATTGTTCCCGTGCTTGTTTGGCTTTTTGCATTTGGTCCATGGTTAATGTTTAACTCCTTAACTTCTGACCACTGGTAGATGAAACTTACCAAATACATTTTAGATAGAGTAGGGTATAATGCACAGAAACTGGAAGTTGTGAGGGGGGAACATTTGGCAGGGAATGAGAACAAAACAGAGGTGCTCGCCTATTGTTGTGGCAGAGCCACATTCCATTGTCGTCACCTCATTAAACATACCGCTTGGAAGAAGATGCTTGTTTTACCTGTTTTGTAACTGTCAATATCTGTTTTCGCTGGCATTTAAATCTGTATTTTGAGATAGTAAAAAAAAAAACAAAAAACTGTGAGTGTACTGATATTACTTAGGCAAAGCCAGTGAACTAATTTTCCAACCAAATAGTTGGAGCAAAAGCAAGTAGATAATATATGATTTTTGTGTTAAAATCAAATTCTAGAATTGATTCAGCAAAGTTACATGAAATTGACCTGACTTTCAAATTTGCTTTCATAATTTTATTTTGCAGGATAACAAAGCCATTGACCTTTGCCGATTGTGTTGGGGATGAACTTCCTTTAGGATGGGAAACTGTATATGATAAACAAATTGGAATTTATTACATGGACCACATAAATAGTAAGTAGAGTGCCACCTTGAGTTATTATATATGAATGAGTTTTCATGTTGATCTCAAAGATGCTAGGAACTCTTTCTGTAGATGAAACAGTTATTACTCTCCAAAGCAGCATTGAACTGGATTTTATAAATGTCATCTGAAGTATCCATTAGCTGAGCAGGTATGTAGCTACCTGGCTTGTGTGTTGCTCAGAACTGCATGGAATATGTTGAATGGAGAGTTTTAATACCTAATAGAAAGAATAAATTTCCCAGGCAGTCTACTAATAGAAACATCTCTCAAAATGAGAAGATTGTTTTTTGCAAAATGCAACTTAACTAGTTCTTGGAACAGTAAATGCCCAAGTGGTTGCCTTAACTTCATTTTGTCTTATGCGTGTGATTTGATTTGATTTGAGCTTTGTGAAGGGAGAAACAAATGCAAAGACTACAGCTAAAATAAATGGTCCTTGACTATGCCGGCCTTCTTTGTGGAGTTGTTGAGAGCAGTGATTCTCACCCAGGGATGGTATTGCCTCCCAGGGACACTTGGTAATGTCTGGAGGCATTTTCGATGGTCACAGCTGGGAGAGGTGCTCCTGGCATCTGGTGGGTGGAAGCCAGGGATACTACTCACAGGGCGCCTCACAGAGGCTGAGCTGCCCCAGTGGTGCTGAGATTCACATGCTGCCTTTGGTTCTAGATCTCTTCTCCACCCCACTCCTGGCTTTCTTCTGCCTCCTCATCAGCCTTCCTCCATCGAGTACCGCTGGGGACCCATTCCTCTCTCAGATTCACATTTTCTCTCTCTCCCATTTTTGTTCTAGCTGCCCTCAGTGTTCCTGCCATTGTCATTACTACTGGGGACATGAAGTTTCCCTTAGTGTGCTTTCTGTCCTTGGAGTTATTAAGTGTGGGAGAGGCTGGGAGGATGCACAGTGTACGCCGTGTGAGTGTGAAGCTCCTCCCTCACTCGGTCTCATGGCTCCTTGTGTCCCCATAGTGTGATCGGGCCAGGCTGGTGCTTGTAGGACTGACTCCCGCATTGTCACTGGCTGGCCGGCCTCCTCAGTTCAGCGTTAAGGAACCTACATGGCGAGCCTTCCTGTCTCTGTCCAGGCCTGTGGGGTTTCCGATCCATACACTCGGCTTCCCCTTGATTGCAGCTCCTAACCAAAGACTGGGCAGCAGGATGAGTACTGCCTCAGTCCTGCTGCCCTCCCAGGCGGTTATCCACATGGCACGAGGGCTTCTAGGTGGACCCACTGCGCAGTGGACAGGGTGCAGTGCTCCATGAGGCTCCATCTGGGGCAGCCCTCCCCCCGGCCTGGCTGAGCTGGTGCCCTCGTTTGCGTGTGTCCAGGTGTCTTGGCCATCTGGGCCACCTTCCCAGCTTCAGGGTGGTCACTCTAGCAGGTGAGGGCTGCTGGGCACAGGGGCACCAGGGCCTCCTCACCAGGCTTTGGCCTCTCTGGGCCCAGGTAGTATGACTGAACAGCACAGGCATTCACCTGACATGACCTTTCTGGAAAGCCTGCCTGCCTGCCACTGAGGCCTAGGTCCCGTTCTGGCTCGTCTCTTGTAAACCCAGCTCACTCATCCCTCTGGGCCCCCTTCTTTGCTGCGGGTGTTCCTTTCTCACTGAGTCACAGCAAGGGACCTCTCCGTGCCGGCCACTTTTGAGGCCCTGGGGACACAGGGAAGTGAGACCTAGTCTTTACCTTCAAGGATTCGACGTGACACGCTAGACATGACCATGAAACCCCAACCTGAGTAATCACCAAGGGCTTTCTTTCGGCCACCTTGAGTCTAACTGGGATGACCCAGCACCATGGACGGTGGAGGGGGAAGGTACCAGCTCCAGGGCCAGGGCCCTGCCCCTCCCGAGCCTTGCTCCCAAGAACCCAGCTCTTGATAGCACAGCTTTGAAGCTCTTTAAGGGCACAGAACCTGAGGGGTCACATGTTAAGTTGGAACTGTGCAGGTTGACAGTGGAGTGAGGGACCAGAGGGTCCCTGGGTTGATCACCTTCAAGGTTCCCAAGACCCTCGGGTGTGCTGACCAGAGTGTGAACAGAGCCTGTCGGCCGAGGCAAGTCTCCTGGCTGAATCAGCGTCAGAGACATCCGGGCGGTTACACCACTGTGACTCTGCCCACGCCCAGGCCCAAGCCCACCAAACCTGAACGCTAGGTCAGTGTTTGTTATTTCTGTTTCTTATTTCCCCATGTGAGCTTTTAAGGCCTGGAGAGGCCTTCCAGGAGGGGCCCTGGGGTAGCAGTGTGAAGAGGGATAGTAGGGGTTGTTGCTGGGACGGGGTTTAAAAGGAAGAACTTACTTGAAACATCCTAGCAAGCGCTCGTGTGTGTGTGTGTGTGTGTGTGTGTGTGTGTGTGTGTGTGTGTGTGTGTGTGTGTGTTTGTGGCGAAGATGATGTAAAATTTACATTTTTTAAATCATTTTGAGGTGAAATGCACAGAACGTGCGATTAACCGTTTAAAAGCATTATAGTTGGGTGGCGTTTGGTGCATTCACAGTGTTCTTCAACCACCACCTCTGTCTAGTTCCAGAACATTTCATCACCCCAGGGTACAACCCTGTACCCCTTAGCCATCACTCCCCATTCCTCCCGCCAGTCTCCTGTCCCACGCAACCCCGAATCTCCTATATGTCTCTCTGGGTTTGCCTCTTCTGGACGTTTCATCCAAATGGATCCTACAACATGTAGTCTTTTGGGTCTGACTTCTCTCACTTAGCGTGAGGTCCTCGAGGTCCATCCATGTTGT
The DNA here is from genome assembly GCF_009834535.1 of Camelus ferus. Lineage (NCBI taxonomy): Eukaryota > Metazoa > Chordata > Mammalia > Artiodactyla > Camelidae > Camelus > Camelus ferus. The sequence continues at coordinate 13,987,401 of NC_045732.1, forward strand.
AGGATATCAATAGTTTATTCCTTCTTATGGCTGAATGACACCCCACTGCATAGGTAGACCACATTTTATTCATCCATTCACCATTTGGTGAGATTCCCTAATTTTTCCACGTTTGGGCTGTTGCAGTAGTGTACTCAGGTGCACTTGGAGTAAAATATTTTGCAGGTTTATTTAGGATTTGGGTGGGGAATTTTATTAGCATTTTTCTTCTAGGAACTCTCCTTAATTTTGTTTTGGCTGCCGGCAGCCTGTATATAATGACCAATATGGCATCATTGTAACAGAGCCACTGCAGCCTGCGGTCTCGATGTTGGGAGCAGGACGCCACTTTCCGTTTCTTACTGCATTTAGGGTGGTGCTTCTGTGGAAATCTCCACTAGGAATTCGATTGCCGTGAAGGAAGGGAGCCTTCCCGAGTCTGGGTGTCTTGCCCATTTGATCACTCCATCCCTCGATGTAAGAATCTGATCTCAGGACTGTAGTCCTCTGTACGGAGCAGATGGCCCCTTCTGCTCCGCACTCAGTGAGCCTGCGGTCCACAATCATAGATTGCCTTCTGAGTCTCAGACTGACGAAGGGCCCTGAGAATATAAAGATGACTGGGGCTGTGCGCCTGCTTCTAGGGGCTTGGAGTTTAGATGGGAAATAAAGAAATACAAAAACAGTTATGCGGCAAGTGGTCAGAGCAGCAGTCCTAGCCATTGCACAGAGATATGTGTGCTTGGCGGGGCAGAGAAGGCTTCAGAGAAGAGGTGCCTTTGTAAAGGGACTTAGACAATGACATGGTTTTCTGGTGGGCAGAGGAGGACAGAAGTGATGTAAATGCACGGATAAGCGTTTCCAAAGATGGGGACTGTGGAAAATTTAGTCTGTGTAGAGGATGTCTCTGGGGAAAAGGGCAGAAACTTGAAATAAAGCTGGCAAGTTAGTTTCAGGACTCATCACGTGGAGGATATTGGACTTTGTGCTTTAAGAGAGGTTCACGTGTTAAAGAATTGCAGGCAGAGTTGGGAAGGTAACTTTGGTGAACACACTGAGGGTGGCTCTCGGTGGGATGAGTCAGGAAGCCTGGGTGTTTCTGGAGAGAGATTGTGAGGGTCTGATTGAATTAAGGGGAGATGGAGAGAAGGCATGTCATCAGTCATTGTTATAGGTAGGGGCAGGAATCACCAATTCTGGATGCCCCACCAAATATTCTGGGTGAGGGCAAGGGGTAGGAGTCCTCTGAGGTGGGGTCCCAGGTTGGCTGAGTGGGCAGATCCCGGTGGTGCGGCTCCCTTCGGGAGGGCAAGCGACAGCAGCAGGCGCTGGGCCACCTGCCGTGGTTTGGTTTCGGTTTAGGTAGTGAAAAGGCGCTGTGTGAGAATGAGTCCAACTTTGGATGATTGACTCAGTTACTTTGGGTCCGTCCACGTGGAGATGTAGCTAGAAGGGAGTTGGAAGGAAAGGATGGGGCTCAGGAGAGGTTGGAGCCAGAGGTAAGCATGAGCCCTTCCGGGAGCTGGTCGAGTGAGAAAGCCAGAGTGGAAAGCGGGGCGGATTTATGGGCGGGAGGAGATGAGGAAGTTCACAAAGAAGGCAGAAGGACGTGGTCTGGCATGGGGGGAAGGGGAGGGAGCAAGCCAGTCACAGGGACAGCAGAGCTGATAGTATCCAGGTTGGACAAGTCAGGGAGAAGAAGGTTGGATGCATCTCTTAGTTTGACAGTGACGAGTTCCTTTGGGTTCATGCCCACCCACGTTTACTGACTGTGTGAACAACTGTCTGATGTTGTCTTCCCCTTCAAGGAACTGTTGCATATCTACAGAGCCTTGGTCTCCTCTCAGCGGTGGGTATGTAAATAGAAGATGATCCACACTTTGGGAAGGTTCCTTATGCAGACGCTTCCATAATGAACATCCTGGTAGTTAATTAATTTTCATATCGACCAGTCACATAACTGCACAATTATTGGTCAACCTAAAGATTTTACTTGAAGTCACTTATGTCCTTACCCTTTTCATTTCAGAGCTTACCCAGATTGAGGACCCCAGAGAACAATGGAGACGAGAGCAGGAACGGATGCTGAAGGAGTACTTAATTGTAGCCCAGGAGGCTCTCAATGCCAAGAAAGAAATCTACCAGATTAAGCAGCAGCGGTTCGAGCTGGCTCAGGAGGAATATCAGCAGCTGCACAAAATGTGTGAGGACGACAGCCGCTCATACGCCAGCTGTGAGTTGCCCGGCTCCTCCAGTGAATACGCGCGACTTTAAGAGCCATCTCTGCTAGGTTATCTGCAAAGCCCGAACTTCACTCGGGCGAGGCAGCTTCATAAAGTTTCTAATCACACACAGACAGGGGATCAGCCTTCCACACGGGAATCAATGGTCATTCACTACCATCCTTTAGCAAATATTTATCAGATGCCCACCTTGTGCCCAGGCACAGTGATACGGTGGAGCCTAACAGAGGAGAGGTCCCTGCCCTCAGGGAGTGTCCGAGCAGCTGGGGAAGGGAGGACATAAACAAGTACATTTCAGGTCGTGACACAAAACCATCTCATGCCTCATATTTGTCTGTGTGGGAAAGGGCTTCACCTGGAGACCCCTGCAGTTAATCCTGCTTGTCTGGGCTGATCCTTGGGAAAGCCATACCACGCTTCTGTTGATCGTGGATGCACAGATCCAGGAGCCTCCACATGTCAGGCACCTGTCTCTTTGTAGACTCCTTTCTTGGGCAACACACTGAAGGTGGAGAGACTCAGTATAGCGCAGAGAATTGGAGAACTCTCTGCCCCTCAAGTAAGATGGACGCACACTGACGTTCTCCATAGGGAGCCCCTCTTAGCTTCAGAGGGTGCTGGCTGTGGGCTCCCATTTCAGTAGGACTCTGCAGATGCTCAGGTGTTGAAGGAATCAGGTCCAGTCGCGGAAGCCAAAGCATTTGGTTGCTGACTCAGTCAGTCACTGCCTGAGCCAGCCCCTTCCCACCGGAGTTGTCACGCCCAGCAGCCCACCGCGGGTGCATGCAGCCATGGCTGTCCCGGGGCCCGAAAGCTTGGGGAGAGTGTATGAAGTTGGTACCACAGGGTTTCTTTTTGTGAAAACCTAAGTCTAGCCGAGACTTGGAAGGACTTACCTGCGGCATGACTGCCGTGTTGCCAGGGATTTGCTCTGTGACCCAGCTTAGAACGTGGAAGACATGGTCAAAGCTCTATCCTGTGTTGCAGGTCAGAATGGAGTTGAGGTCAAGGGGCCGTACGTCTTTTTTACTGCAGCTGCTGTTGGAGGTAAATAAGCCGGGGTTTCCCCTCTGTCACAGGAATTTGAGATGTTTGTGTTTCCATCTGCCGTGAGAGAATGCAGGCTCAGGTACAATGATATGTTGTTTCTAGGCTGTTTTCTCTCATTCTTCAGACATTGGTATGTACTAGGATTTTTTCTGTTTGTTTGTTTGTTTTTAACTGTCCATCAAAATGTGATGGGTCAGCTCAGTGCTAGTTTTTAGAAAAGGCTGGTTTCTTCATAGTTCTCTTTACTTATAATGCCTGTCTCTGATTTTGGTAATGGGATAATACTGGCCTCACAGAATGAGTGGGAACATGTTCCTCCTCCCTAGTTTTTGGCAAGAGTTTATGTGAGATTGGTAGTGCCTTCTTAACCGTTTGATAGAATTAATCAGAAAAGCCATCTGGACCTGGAGTTCTTCCTGGGAATGTTCGTAACCTTTAATAGATACAGGGGTAATCAGATTTTCCTGTTTCTTCTTGAATCAGTTTTCGTATTTGTGTGCTTCAAGAAGTTCGTCTCTTTCACCTAATCTAAAAATCAGTAAACTTCTGTAAAGGGTCAGCTGGTATTTTAGGCTCTGTAGACCATGTGGTCTTAGATGCAACTACTCAAGCCTGTTGTTACCATGTAGAAGCAGCCAGACACGATACATAAATGAATGTGTGTGGCTTGATCTGATGAAAGTATAAAAATGGGTAACAAGCTGGGTTTGGCCCACAGGGATTCTACCGAGTGCTAATCCAAGCTGTCAAGTTTATGAAGTTTTTGTAGAATTCCTGTATGATTCGTTCAATGTCTGGACTCTGAGGTGGTGTCCTCTCTTTGATTCATGATATTAATCATTTATGTATTCTTAATCAGCGTAGCTAACCTTTTATCCATTGTATGTATCGTTCTAGTGAACTGGCTTTTGATTTTCCTTTTTTCCAATTTCTTGTCTCTCTTCTATTTTATTGATTTGTCTTCTTTATTATTTCCTTCTTTCTACTTGGTTTGGCTTTAATTTGTTCTTCCTTTTCTATCTTCCTAAAGTAGGGACTCAGATCATTGATTTCAGACCTTTCTGATTTTCTCACATAGCCTCTAAAGGTATAAATTCTCCTCTAGGTACTACTTTAACTGCATCCCACAAATTTTGGTATTTTCATTTTCAGTCAGCTCAAAATATTTCCCCATTTTTTTGTGATTTATCTTGTGACCCATGGGTTCTTATAAAAGTAAGTTGTTGGGTGCTCACTTTGGCAGCACATGTGCTAAATATTGGAACGATACGGAAAAGATTAGCATGGCCCCTGTGCAAGGATGACACGCAAAGTTGTGAAGCGTTCCATATTTTAAAAATAAAAATAAAAAAATGAAAGTAAGTTGTTGGAACTTTTAAAAGATATGTTGTTGATTTCTAATTTAATTCTGTTATGGTCAGAGACTAGACTATATAAGATTCCAAACTTTTAGTATCTACTGACATGACTTTTATGGTTCAGTGTATGGTCTCTTTTAAATGATCCCATAAGATGACCAACTCAATGGACTTGGTGCCTTGAGGTCACATTTAGCTGAAGCATTGGTTTATAACTGTTTCTGAGAGCTTATAGTTAGCGATTCTAAACCTTTCCAAAAGTTACTTGGTGGAAGTAGGTTGAACCATATAAAATTGTCCTTTTTATGGCTTAAAAGGGGCCAAATATTGGCCATTTCATACAATTCAACCTAATAGAGTGTTTCATCCCAGGAGCCTTTAGGCACCTCATCTGTTCCATGATTAGGTTTGGTTAGGTCTCCAAAGAGGTTTTCCAGTCAGTCGTTCTAGGAATAGAATAGGGAAAGGACATATCAGAAAAACTTGGCAGGAAGTTTCTTGCCAGTAATGGAAAGGAAAAATTTCGTCAAGAGAAGATGTGTTTTATATACTGGTTCCTATACTGGTGCAGCCCGGACTTGAGTTGCAGTGAGCATGGGGACTCGGGACTGGAGCTGCTGAGGATGCTAATATAGGAGGACCTAGTTACAGCCTGTTGGATTCTATACCCAGCCCTAGGGGGGTGAGGGGTGGGGTCCCATGGCAATGCTAAGCCTAGAGGGTAGGGGCGTTCAGGATTGGTCATCCTGTGGAGCTGGGACATCCCTCAACATCTGTTTTTGTACTTCTGTGGGCTTTTTACTCCCTTGACATTTGGGCAAATAGGGAATTGGACTCAATTTCATTCCTTCCTGTGTGCCATAGAATTTTATTAATGCCCAGTAAAAAAGAAATACTCAAGGTGCTGTCTGTGAAGTCCTGTATGAAGAAACCTTGATTAGAGGAAGATGATGACTCTGTATGTTGACTTGAGATTTTAATGTGCTCATCAAACTCCACTCCCCGACCCACCAGAGGTCCCTGCGTAGACACCATCTCTGCATCTACTCCTGTAGGTGGCCTCGGAGGCCACATGGGGCCTCCCTGTTTTCATGAAGGGCTGGAGATGCCAGTGGATCTTGCTGGAGCCTATCTCAGGGAAAAAGACTACGAATGGAGTCTAGGAATTAATCCAGGCAGTTTATAGGCTGCTGTCCCTTGGGTTTTGATAAACTCTTTGAATTTGCCATTTAACCTGAACTCCATCAAGGAAGACTCTGTTAGATACGACCCAAATGAACTATTTCTGGCCGCAGGCTAAAGTTCAAGACAGTGATCCGGCTGGCTCGAATCATTGTGCTGTAACGGATGTCTGCTCCAGAGGCCTGGGCCCCCATCAGGAGCTGCTGGTGGCAGGATTCATAGCACGCCTGGACTCTAGTTGGCCCCATGGGCCTCACACAGCCCAGATCGCTCTCATTGCTAGTCATCTAAAGCAAAGAGGCGTTTCCTTGCTCTGGTACTGGAAACAGAATGATATCTGGACTTATTTCCCATGATTTCCTTCATTGGCAATGACTCGAAGTGAAAGGAACCCATGTGGAATGGGCTGGTGTTTTCTCAGCATTATTGTGGTTGCCACATCATGAAGCACTGTTAACACTGTGATGTTATCTTTGGGGTATCCACAAGAAACAGTATTGAGTGGGCTAAATTAGTTCTTCAGGGCTCCGTACTCAATAAGTGGTAGACCTTGGATTTGAACCCAGATCTGTCTGTGTACATAGTCTTCGGGGCTGTGTGCTTTTCTGAGACATGGAAGAGGTAGCTCAGAAGAACTGATCATGGTTTTGGAACACCATGCCTTCCCATTGTTCAAATTACCTGGAAATAAGGTCCAATTATAAATTGACAGGTCATCTGGCAATTACACAACACTGAAAGGGGCACGTGGAGGGCAGAGCACTTTCTACTTCTTGACTTCCTTATGGCCCATAGTAGGATTGCTAAACTGTTCATTTAGTTTTCAACAGATATTTATTTAGCACCTGGTGTTGATATATACTAAATGCTGGGGACATGATTTATCCCTCATGGCTGATTGTAGGGGAAAGTGAGGCAGAGGAATTAACTAGAACAGCCATTTCTAATATTGGAGCAGAAGGATATGGGGGGAGCACAGGAGGAGGGGACCTCTTCCATACCCTGTACAGATTTCCCCCCAAGTCATGGAAATCACCGGAATAAAGCTCTATTCACTGGAGAGGAAAGATTTTGTGGCAGTATTGGGCCATCTGGCATCTGAGAATACCAGGCCTTAACCTTTGTTGTCTCTGACTAAAGCAAACTCATGCTTTGCTGGATTTGAGCACACACATCCCCATGAGACTAAGAACCCAAATCTGCTTTATTCCTGTGGGCTTGTGAGCTAGCTGCCTGCTACCCAGCCCTGCTTTATGTTTTGTAGCACACCGAGATGGAGCTTCTCTGCGGTGGGAGCCTTCTCTCTGAGACACACCCACTGCTTCCTCTCCAGCTCCATTTTGTAGCGTTTTCTCCCGCTTCCTCCATTGCAGTGTTCTTCTGTTTGCCTTCTTTTTAACACTGAAGACATTTGTTATTTCAGAAATTTTTTTTTCTGGAGTTACTCTTTCATTCTTCCTGAGAAACTCTAGCCTCCCGGTGCATTGAGATGAAGTACATGACCATCTGCAGGATATTTTGGAAGGAATTCTTGCTTGGGGTAAATTACAGTCTGAACCACAAGTCAGCAAATTATGACCCACAGGCTGAATCCTGTCCGCCCTGGCTGTTTGTAAATAAACTTCTGTTGGAACATAGCCACGTCCACTCACTTAACCGATTTAACAGCCACAGTGGCAGAGCTGAGGAACTGGGACAGGGACATATGGCCCACAAAGCCAAAAATACTGACTATCTGCTCCTTTGTAGAAGAATCTGCACCAGTGGTTCTCACCCTGGCTGCACTAGAGGAATCTCCTGAAGGGGTTTTAAAAACTCTTGACTGCCTGGACCCCACTCCCACCCCTAGAGATTTTGATTTAATGGCTTTGGGTGGGGCCAGGCTCCCCTCACCCTTTTTTTTTTAAAGCTCCCCAGGTGGTTCTCAGAGTTGAGATCCACTTGTCCAGGTTGATTGTGATGCTTCCTTCCGGCAGCAGCAGGAATAGGACTTTGTTTGTTACCCTGGCTCCAAGGAGCTCCTAGAAGTCTGCCCCCAGAGTCTCTTTTGGTGGCTGGGAGAGAGTGGGCCTTGTCTCGGGTGAGAAAGCACTGGCCCATGCTGCGTTCCTGGGAGAGGTGGTGGGGAGGCTTGACCTTACCAGTCCTCAGTCCTGCCAGCATTCTTGCTGAGGCCCCGAGCCCAGTGCACAGACTGTCATCTCCCATTGTTTCTCTGGTGAAGGGTTCTCATCTAGTGTCTGGCGTAGGATAAGGGCCGCAGGCCCTCGGTCAGCCTTCTCTCGTGCTTCACGCAAGCACGTTGGAGCAGGCGGGGGGTGGGAGGTGGTGGAAACGGTGCGCACAGCATTTCCCCAGGTACTCGGGGGTGACTCCGTCTTTACGGTCGCAGCAGAGTGCACGTGTCTACCGCACCTCCTCGCCCGTCCTCGAGAGAGAGTTCTTGGTTTGGGTTGGTGGCCTCTTGTGTCACTTCTTCAGGTTACCTCTGAGTGGGCTAGTTTAATATTTTTGTTCCTTGGCCTATGATGCCTTTAAAAAAGAAGTCACGCCCTCTTTTGTTGGCCTTGGTTATTTATATGCCTACCTTGGTCGCAACTCTGCTAATTAGTACCTGTCAGCATGGAAACTGTCAGGGCTTGCTGTCCTTTCTGCCGGAGTCCTCCTGGGCTCCCTCGAGCAGCTCCCTACAGAGCTGATGCCTGGAGGCGCACACCTGGTCCTGAGGAGCCATCTGCCCAGGGGATGTTTTTGGAGAGGGACTACTGGTCTTGTAAAGCATGTCACACCCCTGGGGGGATCTCAGGTTCTCATGGCACAGAGGAGGCCTGTGTGAGAGAAGGAGACAGAGACAGAGGACATGTGGACATACACATTTCTCCTTTCAATAACCCATAAAATCTCATCCAGAGTGATTACTGGGGTCTGCAGCATTCTGAGTGCTAAATACACAGATCACCTTCACCTGTCGGGCACGGGGAGCTGGAGGGCCATTTCTTCTTACACTGGAAAAGCTAATCTGACCCACAGGAGCCCAAGTTCTAGACAGAAGTCCCTCTTTGACTGATGGCACAGTGTAGGTCAAGTCATTGCAAACTCAGCCGTAATCTATAAAGTGGGGAAACATGATCATGATCTCTGCCAAAGATTTTTGTGAGACTAGATGAAATAAATGTGAAAGGTACCCTATAATAGCAAGGTTTAGTAATTTACATTGTTGTGGTCCAGCTAAGCTATGACCTTATTATTATATCATCCAAAACAATGCTGTCTGCCTGAGTGGACGCCTTAAGCTATTTAAAAGCTCTGCCCACTCGAACTCTTCAAGCGAGAAGAAAGCTTCAGAGATGAAGGTCTGGTATTTGTCTTAGACCTTGAGATGGGAGACGTGTCTTCACAGAGGAAGACGTTTCTTTTTCTAAATGTTGTGGTACACATGCCATTAAAAACGGGGTCTAGAGTCCTGAGCTGTTCCTGGGACTCCACAAATGGGTTCCGTTAGACTTACTGGCAGACATAGGAACTGAGAATTTGTCTTTATAAACTGAATTCTATTGTTAAAAGTGATGCCAGTGTTTCTGACTCTCCTTAGCATTTGAAGATAAAAGGTACTCACTGTCTTAGGTACTTGAGTTGCCTTTTGCCTCATCCCAGTCCTCGAATTTTATAATTTTAGAAACTGTAGCAGAGGTATCATGAATGGAATCAATAAGTAAAACCTCTTTTATCATTTTAGGATGGTTTCAGCTGTGAGTACAGAGGACTCACTCCCCTGGGCCCAGACCAGGAGGACAGCCTTTGTCACCTCCCAATATCCTCCAGAGGTGGGGCGCCTCCCCATTGGTGGACTCAGTGGTGGCAGCTCAGTGATGTCCTGGGTTATCAGGCTCCCCCTCCAGGACTGGGTCAAGGCTGAGTGTCCTGGGGTAGGGGCGGATGCCCGACCGCCTCAGGGTTCTGTTAGTTACCCACGAGAACTCGGGGCAGCTTGCCGTGAGTCTGTCCATCTGTCCCCACTACACCTCTCGCATTCATTTCGACTTCCTTTGCTAGTTTCCCCTGTGAAATTGCACATACACAGAGTTCCGGCAACGATTTCAGATCATTGTCACTGATGTTTAACATTGCAGTTAACTTCTCTGGACTTTGGTGGCGGGGTTACTTTTATACCTGGAGTGGGAAAGAGTGCAGGCAATGACTTGGCATTGTCTTCCTCAGCTGCACCATGACAAGTGGACACACGTGGAAGTGAGGAGTCAGCAAGCCCTAGGCTCATTTGCATGTCACCTGGGCCCTGAGTGGAAGCCCCTGAAGCTCAGGCCTGAGAAACTAAGTCCCAGGAGTTGAATGTGGAAATTTTATAGAAATAATTTCTGCCTCTTAAGGGCATTGTTTGAGGTGTTGCTTTTATTACTGGTCTTAAATGAAACCAGAGAGTCAGACAAGATGGACTTTGTGGGATTTGGAAATAGACATTCTTCATCTAAGAAAGAATTCTATTTTAAAAACATTTTACTCCATGTCTTTGAGAGATTACAATTCTAAATATAAGAACATTTGAGATAAAGTTGGCAAACACGTAGCTCCTCCAGATATTTATTTCCAGTAGATTCTAGTAATTTGAAATTCTGACTGATGGGGCCTTAAATAGATTTTCCATAGGACTGTTTTGTTTTTTTTTAAAGGAGGTATCTGAGCAGCTCTGATGAACTTTGGATGTGGTTCTATTTGAGGACATTAAATAATCTTGCTGTTTAAACCACTGAATGGCTTTGAGCCATCTTCTCCAATACAAAATCAGGAGATGATTATAAACTAGCTTCTAGGTGTTGGCACCTAGTTACCTGAATGACGGCCTTCGGTACCCAGATCAGAGGAGCAGAAGAACAGGTACTGGCCCTGCAGATGGGTCTTCGGAGCAGGTGCAGTTACTGCAAGTGACCCGGAGGCAGATGACGCCAGTGTGGGCTGACTCACAGATGAGGGCAGAGGAGCCTCCACAGCTCAGGAAGGGATAGGAACCAGGTCACTGCGGCTTAGAGGCCTCTGATAAAGGAGACAGAAGCATCAGGAAAAAGCGTTGTGGAGCGTGGATGGGGTGCTAGAAATGAGAGACGGCCGTGGGCTGCTCCAGCTGCTGAGACACCAGAAAAGGCTTGGCTGACTGTGCTTAACCCACAGCTGGACAGCTGTGCGTGTCTTATCCACTCCCGGTTACTGGCCGCTCGTGATAACGATGCTGTGTCTGTTTGAAGACCTTAAATCGCGTGCTGCACTGCTGAAGGAAGCATTTAGCTACGTGATGTGACTTAGCTAAACACCCATCGAAAACAAGCTGCTGGAACAAAAGCGTGGGCGCTTCGCTTCAGCCTTCGGGGAACCGACAGTGTGGAAGAGAAGCTTTTCCTCGAGCCTGCCAGATACCAACACGTTACTAGAAATCATCTTTTCCATTCTACTGATCTTTAGTATTTTTTCTTTCTTATGTCAGAAATCACTTAGGTGGAGAATATTGATATGAAGAAAGTAAAATCTTCTGTAATGAAACCATTAGAATAAGCCCAGTCAACTTTGGGGTTCTCTCCTTCCAGTGACTTCCTTGTGTGTGTGTGCATTTTAAAAAGAAATAAAAATGGATTTGTACCATATGTACTATTTACATAATAAGAACAGTTTTCTATACTATAACCATACCTCCCCCAACCTCCCCCCTCCCCCCATGTATATATGGTTTTTAACCCTGGTTGTTTTGCAGTTGCAATAAACAGAGTTTTGATTTACCTACAGCCATATATTTTATTATGTGGATTCACGTAGAAAGGCCTCATATAAAAATCAAACATCAAGACTTGAGGTTGTGAAATGTCAATTCTTGAGGAGCCAGTGCCAACTTGCAAATCTCAGACTTAGAATTGATTACTTAGTACGGTGAATCAGAAGATCCTCTCTGTGTGTATTTATTTATTTTAAAGTATCCATTGTAAAATCTTTTTCTTCTGTTTAGGCTTCTCTGGATATTCAGCAAATACAAAGTACGACCCATACCAAATTAAAGCAGAAATAGCAAGTCGTCGGGATAGGGTGAGTAAAATGAATGTTTTCACACCTAGAAGCCCGCGTCTGTTTTTATGTAACACCACTTACCACGGTTCATTTTCTGATGGTCAAGGTCTCTAACATACCCGTTTTAGTAAGATTTTCAGTTTCAGGAATTATTACATTTGGTTTTACTTTCCACTTCTTTCCCAGTAGGAGGGGAAAAGATTAATTTTAAAGTGTTAGCCAATCTAACAAAAATTACCTGTATCCCTCTGTGTGTTTCCTGGGGCTACACTCAGCCCCCATTTGGAAAGACTGGGTGACATCAGGGCCCGGCCTCAAAGGTGCACTTCCCTGTATCAGCGGGATGCCAGCCCCAACCCTCGGCATCTTTAACATCTGTTGCCCTTCCCAGGTTGCTGCATTCCCAGAGAAGCCTTGCCTGCGGTGGCGTTTAACCTGAAGGTTCTGATGCTCCTTCCCAGTGACGCTGGCTCTTTACGTGCCACCTTGTTTCATCCCTTCCGCCCCTTGGGTGTCTGGGAGGGGGAACGGTTTGTTGCATTTGCAGCAAAGCACGGGAGACGTCTTGGAGACGAGGCTGCATCTTCTGGTGTCTCAGTCCCTAAACCAGAATGTTTCTTTTATTAGTGTGGCAGTTCTCAAATTCTGACACACCTACGAAAAACACCTGGGGAGTCAGTTCAGAGTGTGAGCTCCAGGCCCACCCCCTGAGCTTTAACACAGGCCTGCAGTGGGTCCCAGAATCTGTTTAAATAAGCCCTCCAGGTGACTTTTCAGGTAGTGGGAAGCCACGCTTTGAGCAGCCATGTTTCTCATGTGGGATCTATGGGGAGTGAGTAGAAGGGAGGATGAAAAAAGTATGAACAGGGTTGCTCATTGCAGTGTGTAAATCAGTACCTTGGAAAGGAGCATTGCTGTCGGTTCCAGGGCTCCAGGTGGGTAGAGGCCTGTGAGTGATCCTGGACTTGTGTATCTGGGGGAGCCAGCTCTTCCACTGAGGCTGGGTTACATGCCCATGGATGGAAGTTCATGGAGGGGATGGTTGATCCAGTCAATTGCAAACTAATTAGAAACTTAGATGACAATGCTGACGACCGTAGAAATCATTTTTCACAGATGGTTTTTGGGAAAAAAACATGTCATTTGTCTTTCAGCTTTCCAGATTAAAACGAGAGCTGACCCAGATGAAGCAAGAACTGCAGTACAAGGAAAAGGGGGTGGAGACCCTGCAAGAGTGAGTGGCCTGCAGTGTCAGAGGGAGAGGTCCCCTGTGGTTTCCTGTTGTACTGACCTGTTTGGTGCCAGGACACGTGTCCTAAAGCTTCATGGATGTTCGCTTTTATGCTTTCATTTGTGCTCATTATTTGTCAGTGCTAAACATCAGATCTCTCTTTTCCCTGAAGATACTTCATTTCTTTAAATGGAAATACTTGGGAAACAAGACCTTTTGTTTGTTTGTTTTATTTCGTTTTATTTTATTTATTTTTTGCATGCAGTTCACTTTATTAGTATTTTTTTAAATCAAAATATAGTCAGTTTACAGTGTTGTGTTTATTTTGGGTGTACAGCATAGAAGATCTTTATTTTATATTTAGGGGACAATCCTCATTCTCTGCTAGAGCCTGTGGGGTTGCCTGCCCTCCCCAGTGGAGGCTGAGGAGTGGCCCGAGAGGAGGGTTCTGGACCTGGCCTTGTTCTTGGGGGACCCACCCCAGCTTTCCAGATGGAGCTGCCTTGCGAGGCGGCGTTTGGTGGGCTGCTGTGTTGTCACTGCACATGTTCACTCTGTGCTGTGACAGCCTCACAGGGAGGAGAGGAAACACGGGGACTAGTGCTCGGCTTAAAATGCTTTGCAGATGAAAAGCAGTCTGCCACCTTCCTCTGAGTCACACAGGCCATGTATGGGATGAGAACAGCCTCTTTAGTTTTCTGATACTGAAGGTTGGCTCTCACGTTTGGATCGAATCATGCCAATTGCTATTATTTATTGAGAAATTTGGAAAAGCTTTTGTAAGCATGGGCAGTGTGACTACCCCACCCCTCCTGTAAAATCCTAACTCTAAGCACAGATAATGCATGAACCATTGTACGTCATTGTACTGTTACCAACATTGATCTAAGGCATTCTTAAAATGACTTTCCTCTAGAAAATTTTCTGCTGTTCTTGCTTCCCAGAACCTCCCGTGTATTTTTTCCAGAGCACCTCACCAAGAGTTTGGCTACTTAAAACATTTTAAACTCAACTTGTTTATCTTGGTGAACGTTCCTGGCTAGCAAGGAAATCCATCATTACGCTTGGGTCCAAGTGAGGAAAAAAGAACCTTTTGTATTTTTTTTTAAGTCTGTGTATGTTGTTAATTTCTGTAGATGGGAGCTGGCTGTGAACGCAATCTCTGGGTTAAGGATAGATTTGTACGTGTGTGCGTGTATAATATATATAAACTTCTAATGATGGAAAATGTCAAACATACACAGAAGTAGAGAGAAGAGTATGATGGCTCCTTCCTGGGGCCCTCACTGCAGTTCAACAGCTAACCACACGATGGCCAGTCTTGTTTTCAGTCACTTAGCCTCATTCTCAAGCCCTTATTGCGTTATTGAAGTGAATCCCAGAATCGTATTTAATCCATAAATATCTCTCGTAAAGGTATGGGCTCCTTTTGAAAACATAACTGTAATACCTGTGGCACCTAAAAGTAATCTCTTAATGTCGTCCCCTCTCCAGCACTTTTTCCTATTTCTCTGGTTTGTTCGGGTCCAGTTTCAGACAAGGTCCACACAGTACATCTGGTTAGTGTGTCTCTTAATTTCTCCCCCACTCTCCTTTTTTCTTTTCTTCTTTCTTTCAACAAGTTACTCGTTGCAGAGGCTAGTCCGCTCGTCCCATGGACATTGTTGCTGGAACGTGCATGGTGTCATGAAACGTGCTCTCCCCCGTTTCTCTGTGCAGCTGGTGTCACTGATCCAAGAGGCGTGATCTGACTCAAGTTCAGTTTCCTTTTCTTTTCCTTTTGGGGAGCTAAGTTTGTTTCGTAGGTAGTGGTGGTACCTCCGTCTCTGGCTGTCTCTTTTTGCGGTGTGGAGGTTATCAGTGGGTTCTGGTGTTGTTGGCCTGATACATCCATTTACAACATTTCCCATCAGCTTTTCACCTAATGCTGTGCACGGGTAGACACGAAAGATTTCAGGAGAAGTTCTCAAAGGTGGGTTTGCTGGGTCACAGGGTAACGGCCTTGGTCGTATCCTTAGATATCTCCAGGTTGTCCTTGGGAGAGGCAGTGCCGTGTTGCATCCCCACCACGCATAGATGAATGTTCCTCTTCCCACAGCTTGGCCAACAGAACATTTCTGCCCAGGTCTGTGGCCTTGAAGTTGAACTTCCGTTCTCCTTGGCGCTCTGCGGTGGCCACCAATGAAGTGCATCATGGCCTTGCTGGTCCCTCTCCCTGTTGGGAATCGGCCTGTTTTCCTCCATGTGGCAGCCGTTCCCTTTCCAGATGCCCGTGCCTCGACAGGCAGCTGGCTCCATCCCTGGCTTTGCTGACAGCTGCACTCAGGCTCTGAGGCTGCTCAAAGCCATAAGGAAATCACAGCACCTAATCCAGAGCTGGAGCTGACCTGGTTCTCGTCTCACACTGCAGCCTTGACAGTGCTGTGTGTCTGTACTTCTGTGACTATTTGGTTGGCATTGGTTTTCAGGTGATTGAAAACTTTTTTTTGTTCAATGCAGCAGAGTTTCATTTTTCTGCATGGCGTCATTCTCGGGATGATCCATTTGCTGTATTTTTCATTCTGGAGGAGCCAGTAGACCTGGTTCACAGAGGTCTCATGGACTGTTACAGAGAAACGAGACTTTTCTGGCCTCAGGTTTTTTGTATGGAAGTGACATAACCCTTTTCTGCAGACTTTATCAGCCTATGGGGGTTGTGGTTTGTGACACTAAATATGCTGTATTGGAAAGCCTTTTGTCAGAAGATGGATGCAAGGAGACATTATTACATAAATGAGTCTAGATTCTCTCTGTAAGAAGCTTTGGGCCACTTTCTTGGCAGATGTAGTGCTGTGAGATGGATGGCCTGTGTTTCTGCCTCACATTAGAGACTCTTGGTTCTCCATAAAACGGCTAAGATGGAAAACCACATGGCCAGGCTGTGCTGGGATGTAGGGGTGGCACCATTCCGTGTGTGGGGGCCCATGGTGCATCTGTAGCCGCTCTCCAAGGAAGAGGAATCAGGACCAGTTGTCATAAATATTTTATTTGTAGCTGATGGCATTCGTAGCAGTGCTATCGAGCCCTGAAGCTCTGTTCCAAGGGAGAGGGAATGGTTCCCTGCTTGTTTTATTTGTCCTTTTCTCATTCCATTGGTGCTGATAGCTCAGATCAGCTCTGGTGCTGAGTTTTGCTGTGAGTTATGACATATGTGGCAAGGAATTTATTACTGATAGTAAAGTACTGGAGTTGGTGAATTGTTTAATTTTTCTCCCGTGAGTAAGTAGACTCAGCATTATCCTTTTAATAATAATCACTGCAGACGTTGCAGGCCAGGCCTCTGCTAAGTAAGCTCTTTTCTTACGTTTTCTCACTAAATGGGAGAAACATCTTTAGTGTCCCCATTTGAGGCATGGGGAAACTGAGATTTAAAGAGGTGAAGTGACTTGCCCAGGGTCCCACTGTAGAGCTGGAGTGTCACTCATACTCACCGGCATTCCAGGATGCTTTTGTGAGTGGAAAATAAAACAGTTTGGGCTGGCTGTTAAGGATCGGATTTTCAGGTAACAGGGGGGAAACAGTTCAGAACCCAAACCTCTGTAACAGTGAATCTGGAACATGAAATGCGAGCTAATGGCTTTCCAGAAAAGGAGTTCATTCTGTTTCTGGACCAGAGTATCTTCAGCCCTGAGGGCTTCCAAGGCCTAAGACTTAGGTGTGGAAGATGCAGCCAAGAACGTGCTGCAGGGGCCTGCCTGCTCTGGGAAGGCCGGAGCCAAGCCTCGCCTGGGTCAGTGCTCTGCTCCCACCACCCAGAACCAGGCCTCTTGCGCACGGCCGGGGCTGCCTGGGCGGAGGGGTGGGTGGAAGGAAGTTAGTTTGAATGAGTGGAATGAAGGAAGGACAAATAGATACTTGGACTGAAGGAAAGAATGGTGGAGGTGAGTGGTCAAGAGAGTGATAAATTAGAACCAGAAGGAAAGAAAAATAGAGGAGCCGTAAGAATTTCTGACTTTTGTATGAGGCGTCACTGTGGAGAGTTCACCGCTTTTTGCTGTTTCCCCGTATATTCTTCTTGCACACAGGTTTCATTCGTATGTTTATTTAATAGACATTTTGGACCACTAACCCAGATGCTGGGGATAAACTAAGACATGATCTTCCTCTCAGAGAAGGAAGTTTAAAATCTCAGGAAATTATTAAGCCAGTGATCTTGTTGCTTAGTTGTTGGTAGAGGACACAGGAATCCTGCCTGGACCGTCCTCGCCCGCATAGGATGCTCCTGGCGCCGAGGGAGCCGGCCGCCCGCCGAGTCCTGTCTCTTTGTGTTCAGCACAAACAAGGAAGGTTTTAGGGGATCTTTATTTTTCTCCGCCAAAACGTTGTTTTTAATTGTTTCCCATCTTTCTGTGAAGCTTTTGAGTTTTTTGTTATTGTTGTGCAATGGAATGTTATAATCTTGCACAGAAAGACTTATATTTCTTTTTTTTAACCAGGATTGATCGTAAGATGTCAAGTGCTCACACCAACTACAAACTGGATGAGGCACAGGCTATAATGAGCGAGCTCAGGACCATCAAGAAGGCCATTTGTACAGGCGAGAAGGAGAGACGGGACCTGATGCAAGTAAGATGCCCTGCTGCTCCTCAGAGCCCGTGTCCACGTGTCCGCCCACATGCTTGTTTGTCTCTTATTTAAAACTTAAAAATGTATATGTTTATTTACTCTATATATTATATGCTTATTATGTATATAATCATGCATATTTTAAAGACATACATGTATATACGTGTGTATATATGATATATGTATGTGTACATATATACATCTATAACTATACACAATACACGTATTAGTTCCCTAGGGCTGCTGTAACAAAGAACCACAAGCCAGGTGGCTTAGAACAACAGAAATTTATTCTCACAGAATCTGGAGAACAGAAGTCCGAAATTAAGGTGCGGGCGGGTGTGGGCTCTCTCCGTCGGCTCTAGGGGAGGCTCCTTCTGTACTCTTCCCGCTCCTGGGGGCTGCTGGCCATCCTTGGCTTGTACGTGCATTGCTCCAGTCTCTGTCTTGATCGTCACATGGTTCTCCCCGTGACTCTGCTTATACATTTTCTCTTCTTATAACGACACCAATCGTTGGATTAGAACCCACTTGAATCCACTGTGACCTCATCTTAATTCCATCTGCAGACTTTCCTTCCACAGAAGCACACATTTCCAGGTTCCGGGGGTGGGAACTTAAACATTTGTTTTTGGTGGACACAGTTCAAGCCACAACAATGGGTGAGACATTCATATTGTTTAACAATCAGAATAATTCAAAAAACTATCAAAAGCGTCTTTCTATCGCCCTATTCTCTCCTCTCCTGTAACTACTCTTATTAGCTTCTTGTACCCGCTTCCAGGGTTTATGCAGACATGTCAGAGTATGAACAGCAGTCTGGCTGCCCTCACAGAAAGCTCGGCCTGTGCCTGCTGTCCTGCGGCAGCTCCCCCTGTCACCGATGACACCCTGTACCTTTCCCCATCTCTCTACCCACAGAGCTGCCCCCTTCCTTTTTTTTTTTTTTAGCTGCCTCCTTTCTGTGGATAGATTTTTTTTTTTTCATTGTCACTTTATATTGCTTAGTTTTTTTGCCCCTTGAACTCCCATAGTTTCGGTTTTTTTAGAAGCAGCCGAGCGTCTGCAGAGGGACGCACACTGGGCCCGTGCACCCTGCTGGCATGCGGCTGGTGCTGTCTGTCGTGGCTCTCCTTCTGGGCCTGGCTAGCACAGTGACTGAGCCCCTGGCGCTGGTAGGCATGTGTCTCAATTCTGCAGCATGTAAGACACAGAAGGACATGGGAAGCAACGCTCAGACTCAGAGGCCGCGTGAGACAGGCGCACACGTCACTTCCTCTCGCAGCAGCGCTTCCTGACCGCCAGGACTCCAGATCCCAGAGTGGCCCCTGGCGCTCGCTGAATTGCAGATTACCATCCCTACCCTGGGTCTGCTGGGTTAGACGCTCTGGAGGTGGGACCCAGAAATCTGTATTTTCAGATGCCCTTATTTCCAGGCCATGAGAGATGAAGGTCAATGGTTAGATCTTCCCCAAGCGCTGGTAGCCGGGGGCGTAGCCGCTGCCTGCTGAGGCCTCTGTGCGCAGTGTTGGATGAGTCGCTCTTTGGAGGTCACCCGAGTCGTCTAAGCCTGAACCCCAGGGGTGAGCTAGGTGGTATTTCACCACAGGGCACGGAGGCCTCGCCCTAGGAGGTTGAGCTGGCCTCCCTGCCCTGTTCTTTCTGAGCGTGCAGAGTGGAGCAAGCCACTGGTTGCCTCAAGTGGGTTCTCCCCACGAAGGCTGGAGATACAATTTCTGGCAGAAGCTTCAGGCCCCAGCATCTTCTCTGAGACGCTCCAGGGAGAGGCACAGGCAACGTCTTCTCCTAGTTAAATCAAATGAGTTGTTTTGTCTTTCTTACCCGACCATAATATCGGCCCATTCCAGGATGCCTTAGTCTGGGTCCAGAGCCAGCTCCGTGAGCTAGGCTGTGCCGGGCGCCCTAGTGTCTGCAGAGACAACTGCCGAAGACATGCATTCACAGGTCGGAGAAAATCTCATTTCCCTTTAGCTTTCACCAGAGGGGCTCCACGTGCCAGAATTCATACTTACTCTAATTTTTGGCAAACTAACATCCATATAAGATGACTTTTGATCATGTAGAATTACGACTGAAACATCAGGTTATAAAAATCTGTAAACATCGTCTGGGAGCTGTTTTTTCACCTGCTATGTGGTTTTAAAGATCTTAAGGTAGCATTCATCTCTGTCAGACTTATTTATTGATGGAACATTTTGGATGGGAATGCCCCCCCCCAGCTTCATGGAGGTGTAGTTGACAAATAAAATTGTATAAATTTAAGGTGTACGTGATGATTTGATAGACATATCTATTGTGAAATGATTACCACAATAAAGTTAGTTAACACGTCCGTCACCTCACGTGGTTACCTTTCTTTTTGTGTGGTGAGGACTTTTCAGATCTACTCTCTCAGCAACTTTGAAATATGCAATATAGTATCGTTTACTTACCGTCCTGTGAACATTCAATCCTGGGAACTGATTCCACTAACACGTGGGACTTTGTACCCTTTGACCAACATCTCCCCGTTTCTCCGGCCCCTGGCATCCACCATTCTACCCCGTTTCTCTGAATTTGGCTTCTTTGGGGGGAATGTTAATTTTTTTCTTTAGGAAACAACAAAGGTTTAAAAAACAGTAAAAACGGTACCACAGTTGTTCTCTGTGTTGCTCACATGCTGCCGGGAGGACTCAGTTG
Organism: Camelus ferus; assembly: GCF_009834535.1. Classification (NCBI taxonomy): domain Eukaryota; kingdom Metazoa; phylum Chordata; class Mammalia; order Artiodactyla; family Camelidae; genus Camelus; species Camelus ferus. Next base: position 14,007,812 of record NC_045732.1, read on the forward strand.
CTGTCTGATTTAAAGTACTAAGAATTTGATGAAAGGTGCTTATGGTGATAGACCTTTGTTTTAAATCTGATGAGAATGGAGGTCGGGGTGGGCCAGCTCTCCGGTAATGAAGCTGCGACCTGGAACAGGAAGGCAGTGACTGCTTTTAAAGGGAGGAGAAGTGTTTCCATCGCTGTTCAAGTCACTTGTTTCATTCTCTTCCAGAGCCTGGCCAAGCTTACCGATGGCTTCAAGAACAGCTTTTCTCTTACGGAGCCCCTGCAAGAGTTCCCTCACAATCCAGGTGATTCCTTACCTCAGCAGTTCTGCGACGCTGGGTCTCAGACCGACATCATCGGAGAGGTACGCTCAGCCGGGGGGAGAACCAAGTGTGCCACGCGGCAAGAGGGCTGCTTTCGTGTGGCCGACACTCATTTGTTTTCATTTTCCACCTTTCTTCAAAAACGTTTTGGCTTTTGTGCCATTAATTTTAAAGAAAAAATATTGTTTCTTACATCCAGCTGTCTGGAAGTTTCAGTGGCCTGGGATGCAATTGAATAGCTTATTACCTCTGTCCTTGTGATTTGGAATCTTATAAATGGCAGAATCCATTTGAGAGTTGAGTTTGGATGTGTTTTTTGGCAGATGTATGACTTTTTAGAGTGTGGGATCAGCGAATTTTTTCTGCAAAAGTCCAGATAGTAAGTATTTTAGGCCTTGCTTGCCACGCAGCGTCTGCCTACTCAGCTGTGTTGAAGTGTGAAAGCAGCCTTCGGCGGTATGTGAACAAGTGGATGGGGCTTGTTCCAATAAAGTTCCAATAAAACCTTATTTACAGAAAGAGGTGGTGGGCCAGGCTTGGCCTGCGAGCCATGGTTTGCTGAGCTCTGGCTTAGACCAGCAATTCTCAAAGGCTTTGTGACTGTGTCACCCTTGAGTTATACTTTGATACTATTTCTTCTAAAAATATGTCAGGAAATTGAATTGAATTGAAATTAACTTTGTTTGGGAATTGGAAGAATTTCATAATGCCCCTTTTGATAATTAGTGAAGCCTTGAGTTAGCCATAAAAACGAAGTTGCCAATCATCATCTGAAGCAGGGTAGTGAATACTTAAAGACACTACTATTGTGATGTCACTGAGTGAAGTTTTACATTTATTTGTTACAGGTAGAAAAACAGTTTGGATGGCTTCTTTTTCTTAGGGCTTATTAAGTAAAGATGAAATATCAATGGAATGCAGAATACCTTCCTAAAATTAAAAGAAACAAAAGGGAAAAAAAGACATAGACTAAAAAACTCTGGGTTTTAAATAATTAGCTAATATTTTAAAATGTTGACAGGTAGTGCCTCTTTGAAGAGAATATAATATAGTAAATAGTGACTCTATGTCTTGGATGTCCCGAAATCCCCTATCTTCAGTATTCCCTCATTGTTCTCAAAAGTACACTTAGACATTTTTTGACCAGGTATCTTTGATTTATAACAGAGAAGAATCTGTAAGTCAAAAATGTCTGGAATTTTTGCCTAAAGATTTTGGCATGAAAGAAGGAAAGAAATACAAGACTTACTGAATTCCATAAATAATCCATTGCTGCTTAACATAAGGTTAGAGTTAGATTTTTTAGAGACTTAACTAGTTTGAGAGAAACAGGTAAGATTGCAGGTTCTCTAATGATTTAGGTTAGACTGTCTACAAATGTCAGGTGGGGAGTGGCTGGCTATACTGCTATAATAACTTTAGCAGTGAATTATCATTGTTCATGAGTTGACTGGGGCTGGCCCTGGGTTGGCAGCTTCATGGCTGTTATCTTGATTTAAGTGGTTGTTTCCTTCCTCTTTTGACAGATGAGAGGATCAAGGTGCCAGGTTACCTAAGGTCATACAGCCAAGGAGAGGCAGGTCTGGGTTTGAATCAGTGCCTCTGATCCCTAAACACCTGTGCTTTCTACTACATCATATTGTTATAGATAAGTATATCAAAAGGCTATAACTGTATTAGTTAGCTCTTGCTGCAAAACAAAACACCCCCAAACCTAGCATTTCAAAACAGCACACTTTTATTATCTCACACGCTGTGGGTCAGGAGTCCAGGCTGGGTCCTCTACTTCAGGGGCTCTCATGAAACTGCAGTCAAGGTGTCAGCCAGGGTTGCAGTCTCATCTGAAGGCTTCACTGGGGAAGGATCTGCTTCCAAGCTCATAAGATTATTGGCAGGAGTCAGTTTCTCACAGGTTGTTGGACTGAAGACTTTTGTTCCTTACCATATGGACCTCTCCAGCACTGCAGGCAGCTTGCTTTGTCACAGCATGCAAGACAGTAGAGCCTCCAGCAAGAAGGAAGTCACAGCCTTTTGTCATCTGATCACAGAAATGATGTCCTGTCATCTTTGTGGTATTCTATTTATAGTCAAATCATGGGTCCAGCCCACTCGAAGGGAAGGAATTTCACATGGGATGCATCCCAGGAGGTGGAGGCCATTGGGGCCTTTCTTAGATGTCCACTACCTCACTTACTTATCACTTTGCATTAGTTTTGTGCAATGGCTGTTGATGTAATCAACATACTTTTCACACCCACGGCTTTGCCAGCACAGATTTGTAAGCCATACAAGCCTAACATTGGCATCTAACAGCTGGGGTACATGCTGCAGGGCTACTGGGAACTATGAAGCAGGAACCTGTTGGATCTGCTTGGCTGTATAGGGTGCTGCTTTTTTTTTTTTTTTTTTTTTTTTTTTTTTACAGAAATGTCCATTTTATTCTTAAAGAGTGCAAAAACAGAGCTCTAAGGTCCATAAATAGCACTGAGAAGGGGTTTAAGAAATGACATTTATTTGTCTTGAAGAGTCAGCTTTAGGGGTCTCTAATAAACAAGGTGACAAGTAGCTCATTTCCAGTGTAGACACGTGTCCAGAAGCACAGCAGCTTAAATATATTTATTCTGAGGAAACTGTGGAGAGGGGCCTCAGATAAGGCTATTGAAGTATAAAATTGTGACACATCTCCTTGGCGAATGCTTAGTCCCTTATAAAGCATTTCTTCTTGCCATTCAAAACAGTAAAGATAAAGAAATTCCCCATTGACCCGTCTCAAAACTCATATCAGAAAATTCATCACTAATCATTCAAGTAGAATATTTTCAAATATTTGTTGACATGAGATCATTAAAAAAAAATAAAGACTTAGTGGGCATAATATATGGCCTAGGCCGGATCTACAGATGGAGCTGATTTACTGAAACTAGAGTCATATATTTCTAGGAATGAAGGAAGAAGCAATCAGGGTGAGCCTCAGTCACCTCCCATTACAGGTCTTGTTCGTTTTGTTTGGGAATTTAGTGGCTTCAGTGTAATTGATACGAACGGATTTAGGTGCAAGTAGTGATCAGGTCAGAGCACCGCATTTCAGCTCTGACTCCTAAGGTGATGTGTGCTCCGGCCCCAGGCTTCTCCAGATCTTGCCTTTTTTCCTTTCGCCTTTGGTTCTTTAACGGACTGCCTAACAGTCGAAGGAGTCCTGTAGCCCACGCCTCACACAGCTTGTCCGTCCTCTTCAGATCGTGTGCCTTGTTAGGTGAACGCCATTACTCTGTATTTACTGAGGAATGAGAGCATGGGATGAATTTTTTTGCCCCTGTATAAACTTTGAGTAGTTCCCTATTTCTTTGAAAACTTAATTGGTTGTCGTCATTTGGAATAGGTGAATAGATGAATATACTTCTGCGATTTAAAACAAAAATCCACCAGTGTTGGGAAAGCAAGTCTTTCCAGCCCGACTCCCAGCTTCCCCTGACCAGAGGTGGCCGCTGTTATTTGGTGTTTTCTCCCAGACCTTTGAAACATGGAAATTAGAAGACAGATTAAAATATTCTTCATTGCTGCTGGAAGTTTACATGAATTTTCTATTTTGAAAATAGCTTTTTAATATGTTTCCCTTTGTTTTTTCTTTCTTCTGTTCTGGAAAGTTCATCTTTGATGATAAAACAAGACTTGTGGACCGAGTCAGGCTTAATTGGCAGTATGAGGAAGCCAAAAAGAGGTAAGAAGCATTTAAAATGTGAAATTCTTAACATTGCAAACAGTTATAAAGACAGGATTTAATAAAAATAGAGACTTTTCCGGCTTTTCTTATCCTCTCGGGTAGTTCAGAACTCCCTCTCTCCTCCCTTGCCCACCCTCCTCCCTCCTTCCCTCCCCCCCTTCCTTCCATCCGGCTGAGCATCAGTCCCTTAGACCAGCTTAAGCAAAACTATTTTTTATATATGTGGCTTCTAACTACCCAGGTTAATGGAGCAAGCCACATATCTTGGTTTAAAAGACAGCTGAATAAAGATTAGGTCAACAAGTGATGGCGGTACCTAATCTGCTTCATCTTGACTGAGAGAATTGAAACATAGTCATTTCTGTTGCCCTGTGTTGTCCATCATCTGCCTTCTGAAAATCGAGCCTTGACCTTGTTTATGCATTTTCAAAATGTGTCTTTCCCTCCCTCCTTCCCTCCGTCCCTTGCAGTCTCAGCCGTGAGAGGCGGGAGGTTGTCCTCACAGGCCGGCTGTATTTTGTGCGCTGGGCCTGTTTTCAATATTCTGACCCTGCCCTAGCTTTCCTGTCCTCTTTTTAGAGACTTTCTCTCTTTTGGGCCTTCTGGAAAGAGTCTTAAAACCAAATCATTTCAAAATATGTGCTTCAGGAAGCTGTGAAGCCTGTCTTTTTCAAAAAGTTTCTTTAGTCACATGTGATCTGCTGTCTTGGTGGCGGGGTGGGGGAAGCGCTGGAACGCCAGGCAGAGTGAGGGGGTCTGTTCTGGAAACTAAAGAGTTGGGCCTGCGCATTATCCCTTATTGTTCATGGATGTCTGGAAATCCGCTTTCTTGCCTTTTTAGCAAATGTAAAAATAGCAACAAAAGCAGATCATATGACTCACTGCCAGAGGGCCAGCTTGAACTGACACGGGCCTCTGTCCGCTCAGAGCCTTTCTACCCAGTGCTTCCGGCTCTTCGTGATGAGTTTGTGGTGGACGTTAAACCCCTGCATGGCTGCCACCACGTGGGTTCAGCGCGCTGCCTGTCCCCTGGCTCGGGTGCCCCTTGCCCCATGTGGCCCGTCCCTTGGGCTCGCTGGTGTTTGCAGCCGCCGTTGTCCCTCCTGCATCGTCCTCTGCTCCTTCTGGCATGTTTCTGCTGCCCATTGTGGGTGGTGGAATTTGCTGTGCTGTATTAAAACGCAGAAAATAGACAGTTGCTACACTGTAGAACGTAATTGTTACGCGTTTTGCTGTGACGTTTACCAACCACGGCAAGAGATTTCTTTGTTTTCTAGAGATGATGTCTGTACACGGTGAGTAATCTTTTAAATGTTGATGTAGTATATTTGGGTGGAAAGTCCAGTATTTAAGAAAATTATTCAGGGAAGAACACTGTACTTCATCAATATCTTTTCAATGAAAAGAGGATTTCAAGATGACCAGAACCTTGTTAGGAAATCACTACAGGTGCTAGAGGAGGGTCCTGTCCCTGGCGCGTCAACCTTTGTGGGACAGTAGGGGCTGCTCAGAAATGCCTTTCTGAACTGCATTGGCAGCTTTTTAAAATCAGAGGAGCATGGCAAAGACACCTGGGCTCACTCACACGAGCACTGCCTGTCCTTTTCCCACGAGCACGTTGGTTCCTAATGGGGCGGGGGCGAGATGGTGGGACTTCATCCCCCAGGGGACTTCTGGCCATGTCTGGAGCCATTGTTGGTCTCCAGACAACTCTGGGGGAGGCGCTCCTGGCATCTAGTGGGTGGAAGGCAGGTGCTGCCCTACCTCCTGCAGCGCACAGGACAGCCCTCAGCGGAGGATGATCCACTGTGCACGTCACTAGTGCCGAGGCCAAGGCCCCCCACTATGTGCTGGAGGAGTGTGACGTTTTAGCAGGGCCATCGTGACTTGGTTTCTTGACGGCTGCTCTGTGCGGGTGACCCCAACAGCTGCATCCCACGTGGTGGGCAGAGAAGCCGCTGGGAAGCTGAGAGATTGTACTTCCACCCAACACCTGCCTTGTTCCAGGAGTTTCAAAGAAATTGTGTGGTTTATGTGATGCCATCAAGGCATATGGTCTTTAACCTGTCTGGGAGATAAACTACCCCACAGCTAACAGAACCAGGTGAGGATGCCAGTGGTTCTGCCTGGGAGTGGGGACACCCGCAGGAAGTCCCTGTGGGGGTTGTGTGTGTGCGTGCGCCCGCGCACATACATATATATACATGCACCATGCACACGTATGCTTGTGCATCTGGGTACACACATGACACGTGCATTTTACATGTGTACTGCATATACGTGTTTTCCTCCCTATTTTTATTACATAAATAATACATGATTACATTGTTTTTGTCAAAGGCACAGCCACCAGAGACCCTCCCATCTTCCTCCTCTCTAGTCCTACTTCCCACCATTAATGATGGGAAGCCTTCCAGTTTTTGTCTAAACATCTAAATAAATGAAGCTCAATGTAGTTAAATATAGTATATGATGCATACCTTTTATAATGGTTATAACCATCTTCTGTGGATGGACATCTAGATGATTCCAGTTTTTCCTTTTCACATCTATTTTCAGGCTCCGGCCTTGCAGAAACAGCTGTTTCCTTGGACAGATACTTAGCAACATTGAAAGTTCTAATAGATACCACCAAATCATCTTCCAAAATGACTTACACATTTTACACTGCCACCAGTGGCAACTGACAGCCCTGATTTCTTATCTCCTTAGCATTATGAGGTATCATCATTCTTTGTAAATTTTATTAGAGTCATGGGTAAAGACATTCTCGCAGTTGTCACCTGCTTTTTCCCTGGTGAGAAGGGTGCACTTCTGCACTGATGGTGCAGTCCAACATAGTTGTGTGTGACTTTTCGTTACTTAAATTGCCAGGTCTGCATTTTTTTTTTTCCAGACAAATGCTCTTTCCAGAACATGTTCGATCCCATCAACCACTAAGGGGGGTGGGTGGTAGGTTTTGCTCCCCAGGGGGTTTTTGGTTCTCATGACTGGAGAGAGGGTGCTGCTGGCATCCAGTGGGTGGGGCCCAAGGATGCTGCTAAACAACCCACAATGCACGAGACGGCCCCCCGTGGCAAAGACTTAGGTGGCCCAGAGCCTCAGTTGTGCTGCCGTCTAGACACCTTACTCTCAGGCTTCTTATCTTGCTCCTAAATCCCTGCTGTGTGTGGACAGCATGGACCCAGGAGCAGATCTTCCACTAACTCAGGGCATCAGCCACGTGGGCCCCCTTGGTGTCCCTCCACATGCCAGGCCTCAAACCTGCCAGGCAGACTCCCGCTGTAGTGCTTGGAGTTGGCAGAATAATGGCCTCCAAGATGTCCATGTCCTAATCCCCAGAGCCTGTGACTGTGTTCCTTCCATGGCAGAGGGTACTTTGCAGATGGCATTAAATTAGGGACCTTGAGATGGGGAAATGACCCAGGATTATCTAGCTAGGCTCAGTGTAATCCCAGGGGTCCTTATGAGGGAGAATCAGAGAAAGAGACACAAGGACGGAAGCAGGGGTCAGTGAAGCCGGGCTGCGAGCCCAGGCACGTGGACAGCCCCGAGAAATAGCAGCCAAGTGGATGCTTCCCTACGGCCTCCAGAAGGCTCAGGGTCCTGCTCACCCACTGTTGACTTCTGACATCTGGAACAGCAGGGGAATAATGTGTGTTGTTTTAAGCCACCAAGTTGGTACTTTGTTACAGAAAGAGAAGGAAACTGACGCAGTGCCCTTGGCCCTTGCTGTTTCCTCTGCCCGCAGTGGAATGCTTTGCCTCAAGTGGTCATGTGGCCTCTGCTCTCTTGGTCACTTCCCTGATCATCCTGAATAAAGTAGCACCCCCATCACCCTGATTCTCCTGGCAAATGTCATCACCTAACCTGTTCTGTACTTTCATGTTTGTTTTTTTATCATTTGTTTTTCCCTGTGAGAATGTAAACCCCATGAGGGCAGGGATTGTTGTCTGTTTAGGTCATTGCTTTAATTCCAGCAGCTGAATACCCAGTGAATATTTATTGAATGATTAAACAACAGTCCTGTTTGGTCATACTTGCTCTTTGCCGTTCAGCCCTGCGAGAGGGCAGGTGGAAGGGGTCCTGGGGCCCAGGTGAGCTCCCCACCAACTGCTCTGCTCCTGGCTCCCCTCCACGGCCCATGGCCCACGGCCTGCTGTGAGCCTGGGGATGTTTCCCCTTGACTTCAAAGGGAAAGGGCATCAAGACATGCATGCTTTTTGGGACCTAACGAGGGCAGGGGACAGTCTCTCCATTTCAGGGTCTGTGTTCACATGATACATCATCACTCCGAGTGCAGCTTAGGGTTCCTTGGCCTTCACTCAGGTCATTCAAAACGGCTTGTGGTCTTGGAACCCTCTGTAATGGATACTCTTCTTGGCTGTTGGAGAAAATGGCATTGGAGCCGGGCCCTGAAGGATGCTGGAATTCCGGCTGCCCATACTTTGGGGAAAGGCTGTCTCCATCAAGAAGGGAGCAGGGATCGGGGCGGAAAGTTGTGTAATTGTAAGATTCCAGGGGGCAGGGGCTCATTCTGCAGCAGCTGGACCAGCCTGTGTCTGCAGAACAGAGGGAAGCTGAGGAGTTGAATGGAGGATGCCATGAGCAAGGAGGCAGGACCACGTCTTGGGAGAATTGCAATTGCCAGGCATTCTCGGTCTTTCGGGTTGGGAATTTCAAGTGTGACCCATCCAAATGGTGGAATGTCCAAGAAGGCAAGTGGAGGTACCAGGATGGGAATTTTCAGCATATTGACAGTGCTTAAGTCATGGAGTAGCTGAGCTCCCCTCTGGAGAGAGGACACACTGAGAAGGGAGGAGAATCCAGGACTGGGCTGTGAGAGTCCACTAGTTATTGGCTTAGTGAGGATGAGGTTGGCCAGAGGGCTGCAGAAGAAAGTCCAAGAGAATATGGCTTGGAGTGGGCAGAAAAAAGAAGAGAAGGTAAACCTTGGAAAACACTTACCTCCAGGGGACCCATGGCAGAGGAGGATGGGCTGGCGAAGGGTGTCGGGAAGGAGGTGGAGAGAAGTAAAACCAGCGGGTGGACGGACAGCCTGCTTCCCAGGCACTGTCCCAGGGCATCCCTGGTTCACAGTGCCCAGGGTAAAGGAGGGCACCGTCAGTTTCGTGAAGCTGATTTGCTGTGTTTCCATCTGAGGAACTCTTCTTCTGATCATTTTTTTTCTGTTAAGGCCTCTTTCTCTTACAAAATAATGATTCTAATTGGTGCAAGTTTTTTTCAAAGCCTCTTTTTAAATTGAGATATAGTTGCTGTACAATAGTATGTAAATTACAGGTATACAGTGTAGTGATTCACAAATTTTAAAGGTTATACTCCACTTATAGTTACTATAAAATGCTGGCTATGGTCCCCGTGTTGTACAATATATCCTTGTACTTTATAATCAAAATCTTTAGTTTGGAAAATGAGAAGTTGGCAGCCTTGCATCAGCCCCACCCCTTCCTTAAGTCGTCCCAGCCTGTGGGAGAAGTGATGTAGGTGGCACTCCCTGGAACCACGGGAGGAGAACGGCCCCAAAGAGAGTTCTCTGGGGCTCGCTTTATGGTCAGGGATCACTTAGAAGGTGGATCTTGATTTTTGATAATTAGTTTGATGCATTCATCGGACTTGCAGCTGCTTGAAAACATCCTTGAAGCATTCTTGTTGCCAAGTTGTTGATTGTAGCGCCCTCTGTTTGGCACTCCGAATCCTGGTCCCCTGATTCGGTGGCAGAGCCCAGCTCCAGTTCCCGTGGAGTAATCAAATTCTGCCTCCAGTCCCTGAAATTGCTTATAGTTATGACTTAACTGGAAAGTGAGTTCGTTCCTGACTTGTAACCTACTCAGCTGTAGGTCCTACAAGTGCCAGCCACATCTGGCAGGACGCCGGACTTATAGCGTGGTCAGGACAGCCCTACGCCCCCCAGCTCCCCCCCCCTCCGGTAGACATGTTAAAATTAGGGTCTCAGAAGCAGAGCCACCCAGCACCAGGGCAGGGATTTTATCCCAGTTGCATTTTCTGTGTGTCATTTCAGACTGCCTCTAAATGAGACACATGATTAGAACAGCGCAGACTTGGGAAGAGAGCTGTGGCAAGCAGGTCTTTGCCAAGAACTAAATCTAGAACCGACATTAATGTTCCAAAACCTGACTGATGAGGACCACTGTCAAAACACAGTGGCGCTGAGGTTTTGTCCAGGGACGGTCTACATGGCCACTTCCACGATGAGCATCGTTGGAGAAGAGGGTCCCGCATACAGGAAAGTATCATGTCCCCCGTTCACCCACCAATGGGTGGAAAAGAAGGCATCACTTTTAATGGCAGTGTGATGGCAAAGACAACTGTCTCCTTCCTGTCCTTTCACTCCGAGGCTTCCATTGTTTTAGTGCCACAGTTCATCCTTCTGTCTTTTCGTTCTGCCTCCCCACCCTTGGACGTCAGTCTCCCCACTTCAATTTCTGAAATCATTCTGTCCCGCAAAGTTTAGCTTCCCTGCCCTCTGCAAAACCTCCTGGGCTTTGCCACTTCTGAATGGGGGAGAAGTTTATGTGTTTATTGATTTCCTTGTGTATCTGGATACAAGATTGTTTTTCTGAGTTAGGAAATTGTCAAAATGCAACGTTCTGGACAATGAGGGGTTTCATGTCTATTCAGATCTAAAGGAAGTTTATGGAAGTGGAGCTCATAATTTTAAGCAGAGGTGTGATTTCTAGAGAATTCTCTAGACCAAACCACCACTATCTTGGTGACTAGTTTTGTGTTTTCAGCTCTAGGTCATGTGAAATACCCCCAAACAACGGCTTCTTCCCTTTCTCTTCAGGAACATCACTTTGGATTCCCAGGGCAGACCTTATGATAGGACTATTTTCACACTATTGGTTAAAAATTTTAGAATTGTTCAAAGCCAATTTGGAGGAGCAAGTCTTCTTGAAACAACCCTGATGACGCAGATGGCTCCTTATTTTTAACCTAAGAGCACTTGTTCCAGGACTGTGCACAAACTGTAGCTGTTTCCATGGAAACACTCGCAGGCCTGATAGGAACAAAACATTCGGCCCAGTTTGTCTGTGTCTTAGTCTGTTGCCAGGATGGGTCCTGCTGTTCCTCTGTTGTCGGGAATTGGTGTGGTGTTAGGATTCCAGCTGAATTTGATCAGTCACTTGGATTTTCCTCTCATTTCTCAAGTGATTGTGTATCTGGGTTTGGGCACAGGGCACGGCGGTAGGAAACAAAGGAAAGCATCTCTGCTGTTGTAGTCTCACCTTCCCCACTCAGGCCAAGAGAAGGAAGCCCGGGGACCATCTGCTTCCACATAAAGAAGCCACTCTCTGAAGGTCCGTTCGTTCAGAGACCAGAGATGAGGGCAGGAGGGATATTGGGGTATTTATAGGCCCTTATTCCGCCACATATTCTAGATTTAGACTTCTCAAATTTCCAGTGTAGAATAAAGAGTTAAGCCAGATGGACACTGATTTACCGATATTTAGTTCTTTGAGCCGAAATGGTTTCACCATCCATCTGACTTAGATCTCAGCTGACACTTCCACGAACTTTTGCTGTTCATTTAAATGGTTACTTACAAAAAGAAAACAGAGAATAGAGACGAGAAGTAGCAGATCTGTAGCTGTGATTGACATTGGCAGGCATGGGGCTCTAAGGTGACACTGCGTTTTGGAACGTGAGCTGGGATCCCTCACGTCCCACCACCGTCAGTGGGGGTCACGGCTCTTTGGGAGTTCGTTTCTGTTCCGGAAAGCAGCAGTGTTTTAGGAACGTGCAAAATTTTGTAGAGCACAAAATTTAGGTGTCAATTCAGATAACTGGGGATTACTCTGGATATGTAAAATATGCCTCCAAACTGTGTAATATTAAAAGTGCTTTCTTTTCCTTGAAAAATGCAAATCATACTTAAGATTTCCATGTGAATTGCAAAGGTCTGAGGAGTTCCTGCAGCATAAATGCAGGTTTCCATTCTTGGTTTAATGGTGCTTGGGTTGTAGCAGAAAAGGTGTTTGGGCAAAAATAGTAAGGGAAAAATGATTCACATTTGACTTCTGTCTACATTAGGCATGTTCAGGAGAGGGATTTGGGAAATCACATAATAAATATGAGACCTGAATGCTTGATTGAGGACTTGCTTTCATTTCTTCACCATCATGAGCACGAGAAGATATATTTTAAAGCTTTGAAAGACATATGTGAGAGATTATATATAGGCCATAAAATGGATTACCTATTAAAAATAAGAATCAGTAAAGAATACAGCTGACTTGCAAGGAAAAAGAACTTGCCAGTTTTAAGTTACTCTCAGTTCTCTTTAAAAATGAATTTGACAGGGGAGGGTACAGCTTGGTGGTAGAGTGTGTGCTTAGCTTGCACGAGGTCCTGGGTTCAATCCCCAGTACCTCCATTAAAATAAATAAATACATACATACATATATAAATACATAAATAACCCAAATAAATACATAAATACATACCCCCCGAATAAAGTTTAAAAAAAAGAATTTGGAAAAGTTTCTTCTTTGCAAACTTTAATCATGACCTTGCTTTGTTTCCATATATTTAATTTCACTGAAAAGATATTTCAGAAAAAAGCCTTTCTAGAAATGGTTTTTCCTTTATTACGCAGAGTTGGAATGATGGTGCTTGCAGGAATGGGGTTCCATCCCACACTGCACATCAGCTGATTGGCGTGGATGGAGAAGGGGCATCGTAACTGTACATCCATCTGTATTTAGTCTGAGGGGGAAGGTCCTCCAGTAACCCTGACACACGGTGTGGGGTGGGGAGTACTCGCAGATGGCTGTTTCCAGGCTGGCAGCACGGTAGTAGGGGCATGTTGTTTTAAAGGGAAAGCCATCTTGCCTCTTCCTTGGCGAATGCACGAGAAACCACTGAAGGAATCCTTCTAGAGCTTTTGGCTTCCAGGACAGACAGATGGACAGACAGACATGTGCTTCTCTCAACCTGGCTGAGAGCAGGCCCCAAATGTCTGCCTCCAGAGTATGATTCTAAAGAAAGAAATGCACTTTCTAGTATGTGCCAGTGTTCTTTTAAATTGATAACTAGCCCTGAGATGAGCACGTAGCCAGTTGCATTGTTGCGACATTTCATTGTAAAAACAATATTCTTAAGCAAACTGTGGTTGCCTAGTGCTCAATTCAGCCCAAGCAATTTTCCCAGTTGGGTTATAGGAAGTCAGCTTCATCCAGATTTTGTTTCTGCTACAGAAGTTGTCCCTCCTCATTGTGTCTTGACATCATTTTCTTGCGAGCTGTAGAAAGCAACAGTGCACTGTGTCATCGTGGCCGCTGTTCTATTGCTTTTATGCTCGCAGTGGGCAGACCTTTTGAAGCTTGCCCTTTGCCTCTCCTCCCTCTTATACATCATTTTTTTCCCTTATTCTTTTTTCTGAGAGTGGATATGACTTGAGATTCCTCTGGAAAGAGTAGGATTATCTGGGATTGGCTCTCTAGCCACCCTCAGCAACTTGAATCCTTGTGCAATGGCAACTAACCTGGAGCTGCCAGCTCAGATGGAGTCCTGATCTCCTCATGTGTCGACCTCAGAGAACTCAAATATGTCTTCTGTAGTATGAGAATTATTCATGTCTATTACAAGGTAATACTGCTAACTTAAATTGGGCTCAAATAGGCTTTCCTATGGATCAGTTACATTGAAATGAAAAACTATGAGGCCACAAAGGATTTGCTCACTGTTGTACATCTCTTTTATATTTGTTGCTTACCTTTGACTTGGCTGATCTACAGTAGAATGTTCCAGAAATTTCATTGGGTCTAATGTCTGATTTGGCACTAACTTATTGATGGTTCTGTTTGGAGGGTTTCCTTGGGCCTCAGTTATATGACTGCCATAACTTTTAATCACACTCATTAGACACAGGTGGACGCTTAAGCCCCAGTTGGATTCCTCACCCCGTTCAGCTCTGTCATTAGTGTTTTCAGTGACGTGATTTGGCGCTGTTTTTCCAACACATTTTCAGGAAATTAGTTTTAAGTTAGACAAGAACTTGCCGATTAAAGCTACTGACGTTCAGCTATTTTCTGTACCTTCTTGGGGAATTGAGCTTGAAGTCAAATGTGTACATTTTAACTATAACTTGTAAACTCTTCTTTTCATGACTGTGGGTTTTCTGCTTGGTTTGGTACTTGAAGAAGGAGCCTTGCGCGGTGCTCCAGCCTCACCCCGTGCTCATGTCTAGTTCAGGAGGAGCCTGGATTGGTTCAGGGCTAGCCGACAGACCTTAACACGTGGACCAGTGCCAGTTGATTGGCAGTATCTGCAGGAAGCACCGTGTTGAGAAGGAGTCTGAAGTCTGGACCCAGAGGGAAGGATGCCAGCGTGGATTAGTGACCTGGGCACAGGATTGGGCAGTCTCAGAAGCACTCTCGCTGTTCCTGTTTTAGTGAAGATCATCACACTGGTGCCTAATGCAAGCCCCTAAGAGCTGCAAGGCCAGTTAGCATCCTGCAGACCAGGCTGGTCTGCCTGAAAGCAGAGGCTGTCAAACTTAAGGGAGCAGCAGAAGCATCTGGAGGGCTGGTCAAAACCCAGGTTGCCCAACCCCATCCCCAGAGTGTGACATTCAGCTGGTCTGGGGTGGGGGCTGACGTTGACATTTGTAACAAGCTCCCTGGTGACGATGAGGCTGCCAGTCAGGGACTCCACTTTGAGAACTGCTGCCTTACCTGTCCTCACAGCTCTCTGGGACCTCAGAGAAGTATTGGAAGTTTGGTTTGGGGCCCGTGTGCCAACCTCCGTCCTCCACAGCGCTGGGTTCAAGTCAGGTCTGGAGTTCATTGTTTCTGCCCAGAAACAGCTAAATCATCTTCAGCCACATATAAACTTAAAAGGGCTTAAAACATTCTACTCCTGCTTTGAAAGGTTGCTCTGAAAACATGAGCCACATCTATTTCACTTACTCTCCATTCAGCACCACCCCAGGACACCAAAAGTGATGCCGTCTGTCTGCTAAGCAGGCACGTGGACGTTTAGGAACAGAGAAAGTGACAAGAAGTGGAGTTTTACACCTCGAGGATGGTCGTGCTGACACATTTAGTGAGGCTGACTGGTTTGCAGCCATGCGGATGACCCCACGCCACTTTGGCGCTCAGCGGGGCTGACTCCTTTTGTATATTTGCTGGTGTGTGTGTTCTCTGTTCACACGTCCAGCTTCTGTTGAGTGTCTGCTCTCTGCAAGGCGTTGTGAATTTCACACATGGTCAAGGCCTCCGGTGCAAGAGAGCGCACCAAACCAGAAGACCTAGAGTCCCAGGCCGCAGGGCTTTTCTGTTAGAATCACTGTAATGGGAGCATTTCTCTCCTGGGGTTTTCTCAAGGTGGGGTTAGCAGGTAGGCACGGCGGAGAAGGCAGGAGGCCAGAAGCATCTCTCGTGTGTCCAGCACAATGTTTAGCTCCTGAGAGGGGGCCACGGACAGAAATGAGCCAGCACCGTCCTGCCCCCAGAACAGCGCCACTTGGGAAACCCCAAATCTGAAACAATGCCACGCACATGGCCAAGTTCGGGACTGCCAGCCTTTCGTCAGTTCTTTGAAGCAAGCGTGATATGGTTACTCATAGACCACGGCAGATTATATAGGGGACTTATACACTCATTTTTATTACACCTCATTTCCAGATCCTTTATTTTTGTCGTTTAACCTTTACTCTGTGCTAATTCTGGTATTTATCAGAGTGAATTTCTAGAATCAGTGTGACAGTGCTGAGAATGTGGGAAGAGGATTTTTTCATAAAGTGCACGGGTGTTTCCGTGTCCCTGTCTTGCAGGGTGTCACATATCCAGCAGCAGCTGGCCCAGCTGGATACCGAGTCCTGGCCGGGCATGGCCGAGGCGGACAGGGACCGGCTGCAGCTCATCAAGGAGAAGGAAGCCCTGCTTCAGGAGCTGCAGCTCATCATCCAGCAGAGAAGGCCCGGGGAGGACGTGGCGCGGCTGGAGGAGGAGTGGCGGCGCCTGGAGGAGGAGATCCAGCGAGCCCGGGCCACGTCGGTGCAGGGCGCCACAGAAAGGTGGGCTGGCCACGGGGGCGGGTGGCCTGGCCTCCAGTGGAAGACCGCCGGGAAAGGCTGAATCAAAGAATTGCGTGTGGCTTGAGCAAGACAAAAGCAGTCTGTTATTTTGGCTTTTATGACCTAAGTGTGCTTTTTTAGAATTTAGTCATTCAAATCTAAATCAGTTTTGGGGAATTTAGAGTTGAGTTTCTTGTTAGGAAAATACACTTGCTGTCTTCGAAAGCCACCAATGGACTGTTTTCTTCCCTACAGGATTCTACTTCAGGAAAAAAGAAACTGTCTACTTACGCAGCTGGAAGAAGCTACCCGTTTAACGTCCTATCTCCAGTCCCAGTTAAAAAGGTAGGTGACTTTAAAAGAGAAAACCAAACTTGATTATCATGTTATAATTACGTGCCCATGAACTTCACAGTTCCCTTCAGCTTGGATTTCTCTCCCAGAACTTAGAACCTGGAGTGGTTGTAAACACAGAGCAGCAAAGTGGATACATTATACTTTTAAGAGGAGCTGCTAATATATGATCCAAGGAATATGAGGATAATCAAGTGTGACTTCAGAATAACAGATCTGAAGTCAGATTTATCCAAGGGTTTTATAACTCCCCAAATCAGAAGTGTTTGTATGCACATGTACATTTTTATTTGGGGTTTTTGTAAGGTGTGAACATCTTTAAAATAAGATCTGGATGCTCAAGAGGTTTTCAAGGGCGTACTGTATTATGAAGTGTAGCGTTAAGCGCTTCTCTGTATCACCCTCAGTAGTTCCTCCTCAGAGCACCTCGAGGCGGTTACTGTTATCACAGCACTGGGAGAAAGTGGGAGGTGCACAAAGGGCAGAGCGCTTGACCAAATGGATTCAGCTAGTCCGAGTTGGAGCTGGAACTTGAACTCGTAGCCATATGTCCTTGAGGTTAACCACTGCTCTCTACCAACATTCAAAGCAACAAAGGAAATATTCACAAAGGGGCTTTAAGATGCTCACAGGTGTTAAAGGCGGGCCGGGGTGGGGGGTTCGTGGGGGAAGGAGGCAGGACTGCGTTCCCTCGGGGCGCAGAGCAGATGCTCGGCCCACAGTGGGGATCGGCGGGCTCCCGGTCTCCGGGCTGCTGTCCTCAGCTCCGGGCGCTCTCGTTGCAGCCTGTCCGCCAGCACCCTGACGGTGTCCTCGGGGAGCAGCCGCGGCTCGCTGGCCTCCAGCCGCGGCTCGCTGGCCTCCAGCCGGGGCTCCCTGAGCTCCGTCAGCTTCACCGACATCTACGGCCTCCCGCAGTACGAGAAGCCCGACGCCGCCGAGGGCGGCCAGCCTCTGCGCTTCGACCTGGTCCCCTTCGACTCCCTGGGCCGGGACGCCCCCTTCACCGAGCCCCCGGGCCCCTCCGGCTTCCACAAACAGAGGCGCTCCCTGGACACGCCCCAGTCCCTGGCGTCCCTGTCCTCCCGCTCCTCCCTGTCCTCGCTGTCCCCGCCCAGCTCGCCCTTGGACACGCCCTTCCTCCCCGCCTCGCGCGACTCGCCCTCGGCCCCGCTGGGGGACGGCGGCTTCGAGGTGCCGGGACTGGGCGCCCTGGACCGGCTGCGGGCTCAGGCGTCCGCTCCGGGGGACGAAGACCTGCCGGCCACGGCGGCCCTGCAGCCGCACGGGTTCCCCGGGGACGGGGAAGGACCTCGCGAGCGAGGACCCCCAGCGGCTGCGGCTCCTACGGGTGCAAGTACGTATTGATGAGCCCGGCGGGGGTTCCGGGGCCTGGGAAGACCCAGTTTCGAAATGAGGGAGGAAACAGCGCACTTGCACCGAAGCCCGCTGCCTCTGCAGTTGCACAGGGAGCCTAAGGTTAGGACTCTTGATAGGGTGAGGAAGCGCCTGCCCGCTCTGTGTCGTTTTGTCGTGGGTCCTTGAAATGTCACTGAAACTGGCAAAGTGGGCTTTCCCAGGCATTTCGCTTATTTGCAGAAAATGCCTAATTGTTGAAAATGAGGGTAAGAACCACATATTCTTCCACACTCGGAGGCTGACAAAGAGGTCCTGGGCTTTAATGAGCTCTCCGGGGCGTGTGCCCAGGTGGAACTTCTGTGTGTTCCGGCCTCGGCCCTCCATAGGGACTGGTGTCTGGCCAGAGACCCGCAGAAATCTCTACTCCTTCGTCCCTGTGACTTCATCACTTCACCCTTTGCCCTTGTACTTTTCAAGGATATAATTCTATCAAAGGGGAAGATGCAAATAATTGGCATATGTTCCAGAGACCTGCCAGTGAGCATCCGTCATTTCTACCCAATCGATTTCCCTGGTGCTCTTCAAATCAAGAAACATGTAACCACGAAAATTTCATCCATCTAGTTGTTGTTAATTCAGCTTCTACTTGGTGCCAGGGTCTGTCAGCTTGTAGCTCACATGGAAAACCAAACTACTGTTTAGGGAACATTCTGGCTGCAGAATCTGGGCTTCAACCCTCCTTATCTTGACCCCAGGTGAGCCAACCTCTGGAGACTTATACTTCCTTCATTTTCAGAGAGGATCAAGAACGAGACCTCTCATTCCTGAAGTTCAGCCAAATTAATTAACTTTTATTTGTACAGCAAAACTGTTTTTAGAGACATTCCATTTAGGTGAATGCTGGGTAATTTGTATAGCATAATTGACCTCTACCAGGGGTGTTTTTTTGCCTCTGGGGGATAATTGGCAGTGTCTGGAGACATTTTTGGTTGTCACAACTGAGGGGACTGGTGGGGAGGTGCTACTGGCATCAAGTGGATGGAGACCAGGGGCGCTGCACAGCACAGTCCCCACCACAAAGAATGAGCCAGCCAGAACATAAATAGTGCCGAGCCCGAGAAACCCAACTCATGTCTTACGAAGTAGTTTAGCAAGGATAGGAATACAACGTGAGTGCAAAACCAAGTGGTGCAGTGGAAATGGCTTCGAACTTGCAGCTTAGAGACTCAGGTTCTGTTCCTTGTCCCGTTGACTCACTAGCTGTGTGACCTTGAGCACATCCCTGGACAGACCAACTCTCAACTTCTCTGCCCTTGAACAAGGTGATCTTTATGGGCTCGTCCATTCGCCGCCATTCTGTTACTCATCAGCTTTTCACGTATAACCACATTGGTTGTCACATATAGGTGAAATAATAGTCTCTTCTGGCATTTATGTGTCTAACCAGAGCGCCATTATGTTCTGAGGCAGCCCCGGGGCTTTTTGGCACCTCTCTTTTTGCTGTCTTCCCCTCTGTCTGCACACACACCTTTCATATCCCCAGACACTTGATTTCTTTAATTCACATATATACAGGGGACCTTCATTTGCTTTGTTTTTCGTTATAATCACAAGTTCAGTGGTCCCTGTCTACTCCTTTCATTCAAGAGAGAAAATACAAAATAAGGACAGAATTGTGCCTCTGTTGTTGCTTGAGCTTACTTTTCTCAGTGCCCCGCTCTGCCCCCACCACACCAACTTTTCGTTAAAGGTTGATAAACAAGAGGATCTGTCTCGTTACGCAGCAAATCCAGACAAGGCCCAAAGCCCCTTTGGGGAGAGGGGAAAGACAGGGTGCAGAGGAGAAGAGCTGGCTTAATTTTCTTATCCTGATTTATTTTTCTTTCCCTCTTCGTGGCTGATACTACAATGCCTCAAACATCTTATCCTGGGAGGTCTTTGCTCGTGCTATGGTCAGATACTGCCACCTGGTGGTGCGTTCACATATGACATGCTCAGGAGAACTGGGCCCGTAAAAACCAGGACAGTTGATGCAGTGGGTCCTGCTGGCTGCTCCCAGGGGGCCAGGTTGGGTAACCAGCTTCAGGCACGGACACGGGGTGACTCCTTGCCTCCTTTGACGCTTGTGGGAATGCCAGAGCCTAGAGCCATTGTGACTTCATAAAGTTGGCGAGGATCTTGGTTCTCATTGTTACCCCTTGTTTGGTCACCTGAGGTCACATGGTTCCCTCTGGCTCTCCAGTCTGATTCGGAACAGTACAGTCCAAGTTTGGCTCAAGCACATTTTAGCCAGATAAAGTTTTTCTAACAGAAGATTCAAAATTGCCCAAATGCGTAAGGCAAGCTCTAGGAATGCCATTTCTTTGTGTTTTAAATCGATCTGAGGGGACAGAAGGTAGGAGAGGGGTATGGGGAAATAGACTGTGATCTTTAACAGCTTTTACGTGTTTACCACAGCTTTATCTTCCCAGAATTTTAAAAGCCAAAGGTGTCATGATTTTGAAATCCATTCCTATTTTCATTTCCTGTTGGTTTTTGCTAATATAAGTCCATAAATGTTTTGACTTTGTTCATCTGTTCTTTGATGTTTTTATTACAGTCATGCCCTGTTTAAAATCGTTGGCTTAAATTCTACACTTTTTTCACTTTCTGCTTTTCTTTTTATCTCTTTTCCCATGCGGCTCGACAGAAACGTTCACTGTAAGTGACCTTGGAATTCTCCTTCGCTTGTTGGTCGGGCTGTGGTGCGTCTTTGTGCAGTGAATCTGTGTATTTAGGATGGCCAGGGCTGGCCAGGAGGACATGGCTCCGGGCTGTACTTGAATGTAGCTCAGTAGTTACTCTTACCACTGTTACTGTCACCTCAGCAGTAGTCACCCTGGCGACCGAAGTTGTGTAAAAACTTTTCTAAAAGCTTGAAGTATTTTTCCTCTTTGCACTTTTCCCCAGTCTTTAATGCTTGCATTATTTTCGTATGCCAGCTGGCAGCTTGGCCCACGATGTGATTTTCATCTTTTCATTATACTTTCTTCCTTTTTGTCAAGCAGTGTTTGCTCCTTTTAGGTCTTGGTGTCTATCTGTCTGTCCGTGTTTAATGATAGAAAGATCAGGGATTTTTTTAATGAGTTTGGAAGATTTTTTTTTTAATGGGGAGAATGGGGATTGAACCCAGGACCTTGTGCGTGCTAAGCATGTGCTCTGCCACCGAGCTCTCCCCTCCCTGTGGAAGATTGTTAATTGCTTACTGCATTGGCCTTGCCCCCAGCCATCCATCTCGTTGCCTTGAAGGCCAAGAGCAGACGGTGGGGTGTGTGGTGGGGGTCTGTGTGTGCTTTTTTCTCACCCAGTGCTGAGCGTACTTCCTCCTGTGAACGCCTGCGTGCGGTTGCTGCGTGAATGCGCTAAGCCGGGATCACCGAGGATCGGTCCCTTCATTTCTCTCTTTCATGCACCTTCATCACAGTGAGAGAGTTTTGTCAGAGTTGCACCGTGGGGTGGACTGGAAGTTAAGTGGATCCTTGTGTGGTGCAATTTCCTTGAAGGCGTGTACAGCCGTGTCAGGGCTGGGGAAGAGGGCGCCAGCAGCTGTGTTTGCAGGGGGTCCTGCAGGGAACTGAGGGGCGCCCCCTACAGTTCAGAGCTAGGGCTCTGGGCCCTTCCGTGGGCAAGGTGACAAGAAGCGCTGGGCCTGGGAGTCGTGATCTACCATCTGAGAGGCGGCGCCTCTGGCCATGCCAGCTGGAGCCCGTTTCTATCCCTGACCGGTGGCCCCCAGGCTTGGAGCCACAGGCCTGTGGAAGGTCAGCTTTTGTCTGCAGTTAAGATCGTGAGACCAAGGACCTCAGCCCTGCCTGTTTTGTGCCCTGTTTAACGTGTTGGCTGTAATTGTGTGAATAATAATTTGGCTGAAAAGAGAGATGATCATCAGTGGATTCGCCATTTCTCTCAGCTTATGCACAGATGTCTAGAGTTTCAGTTTCTAGAGCTTAGATGGCTCAAGAAAAGTAGACAAGAGGGACCTGCATTATTAACAAGAGGCACGGTGGTGACAGAGATGGGCTCAGTTTGGGCCTTCGCCTTTGAAGCCTGTGTTTAGAACCCCGTGTGCCACTCTCTATAAAGCGCCGAGGTCCTGTGTCCATCGTCACATTTAGCAAAGAGACGGTGTATTTTTATTGGTTTTGTTAAAAGGAACTCATTCCTGTGAGGGAAGGAGTAGAAACATTTGATGAAATAGTAAAGGGGAGAATGTCAATGGTTGTCTTTGGCTCTTGTATTAAAATACATATGAGACCAGAATAAGCTACCCAGTAACTGTCCTTTCTAATCCCAGGACACGATTCTGGAAGCAGATCTGGGCCCAGGGCTGCTGACTGCCATTAGAGGGTCATGGAGACGTTTGCAAGGGCTGAGTCTGGGTGCATCTGTGTCCTCTGACTTGAAATTCACTGCATTTTGTTGCAGTTTATTTTGATGATATAAAAAAATTCTGTTTTCTGATTATAAAATAGTGTAGTGTATGTTGATTGTATAAAATACAGACAATACCACGCAGCATAAAGAAGGAAATAACGCTCCCCTACCTCTCAGAGAGCGCGCTGCTGGCCACTTTTGGATGCCATCTCTTTCCTGGTCTTTTGGTGTGGCAATGTCTGCAAGTGCCATGCCCAAGGACTTCCCACCATCTTCTGCTCTGTGCGCTCATCGAGGAGGTGAAAAGAGATTTATGACCATTTAGAGAGCTTTTAAAGAAGTAGCCAGGAGCCTAGTTCTTCCATTTCTCAATATAAGAAAAAAATGGAGTGGAGCAAGTTTGAACTCACACCTGCACACGTGCTCTTGTGTCTCTGGGCGTTTAGTCCCTTTGTGCCCGGATGCCCAGTGTTCATTTCTTGGCCCCGTGGTCCCCGGCCTCCCGTGCTGTCCCCTGCTGACCCCAGCTGTGTCTCTTACTTGCAGTAGTGACTCTTCGAGAAGACAGCGCCAAGAGGCTGGAGCGGAGGGCGCGCCGCGTGTCTGCGTGTCTGTCGGATTACTCGCTGGCCTGCGACAGCGGGGTGTTTGAACCCCCCACCAAAAAGTGAGAAGCTGGTCTGCCCGCCTGCCTGGGCAGACTTCCCACCGCGTGGCTTGAGAGCACGATAGGGACCCGTGCCAAGACCTGTGCGCACTGACGCCGTGTGTGCAGCCAGGGGACGCTTCTCTAGCTTCCCTCCTCGTGGGAGGGTGGGCCTCCGCAGCCTGCGCGGAGCCCCTCTGCTCCCGCGTGACGGTGGGGGCCGGCCCGGTCCCGGTCCCTGCCTGTAGGATGGCTGCTTTCTCACTGGCCCTGGGGAGCTTAAGGTGCAGCCCAGAGCAGCTGAAAAGGGAGATCCAGTGTGTGAGAGACCTGCCTTTCTAGAAAGGACATGCATTAGAAATGGGTTTCCTCCATCTTCTCCCTCCTTCCTTTCCTGGTTCAAGGAGTCTCTTTGCAAGGACAAAACCCTTTTGGGAAATTGGCCATTCTTTTGTTTGAGACCATTGACGTCGTTTGACCTCAGGCATCTGTACACATTTCAGTCCTTGCAGACCTTTTAAAAGTGTGTTTTGGACTTTGTCCTGACTATGACATGTGGTTTTGAGAGGTATGCAGGGACTTTCTCAAAAACACAACTTTGTCTGTGGGTACCCTGTGAGATGACATCATGAATCCAGGGGACCTGTCCCACCCTTTCAGTCACTTAAAATATTCATTTATGTCACAACTTAGTAAAGCCCTCCTCAGTGAGAAGTACCACTAAGGTGACAGCGCTTCTGCCGAGCCTGGGCACCAGCTCTCCCAGGAGTAACACCTGACTTTCCACTTGTGCTCAGGAGTGAAGATGCTGACGAGCCTGCGCATGGGGACGCTGGCGGGAAGGAGGGGCCCCGCATCCACGTGGGACTTTTGTGAGTACAGAAGACTCCTTCCCTGCTGCTTCTAACGGCGATGGGCCGCCCAGTGACTCAGCTACATGCACAGGCCGGCAGGGGCGGAGGGACCCACACAGTCTGGGTGCTGCTCCCTGGCCTGGGTACCCCGAGCCTGCCTCAGGCCCCAGATAAGGGGACGAGTGGCAGGAGGGAGACATGAACAAGAGAAGATCCACTGCTGCCCTCTGGTGCTGAGTCACAGCTGATGACAGTCACCTATGGAGCCGGGGGTTCTGGGCCAAGTGGCAGGGGAATCACCAGTGTTCGCTGCAGTGAGGTGGGGGGGCCCTTTCCCTCCTCCACCCTCCCTGCAAGGAGTAGCTGGGTGGTTTGCAGCACAAAGCTTTTTGGTTGCTGGTTGCAATTTCTGTAAGGTGGTAACCAGCAGTGTTCAGACTAGCCAGGCAGGTGTTCGCGTCCGGACAGCTTTCTTCGGCTCACTCTAGTCATTCTTGTCGAATGTTTCTTTCTTTTTTTTTTTTTTTAAAGTTTTAAATCTTTAAAATAATTAAAAAAATTTTTTGTGTGGGGGCGGTAATTAGGTTTATTTATTCAGT
This sequence comes from Camelus ferus, assembly GCF_009834535.1. Lineage (NCBI taxonomy): Eukaryota > Metazoa > Chordata > Mammalia > Artiodactyla > Camelidae > Camelus > Camelus ferus. The sequence continues at coordinate 14,032,120 of NC_045732.1, forward strand.
TATTTCTAATGGAGGTGCTGGGGATTGAACCCAGGACCTCGCACATGCTAAGTACACGCTCTGCCACCAAGCTGCACCCTCCCCTCTCGTCCAGTGTTTCTGAGTGCTGACACTGGTGGCATTTGGGTGGCTCCTTTGTGGTGTGGGCAGGAGGGAGGCTGTGCACGGGAGGACGTGGAGCAGCATCCCTGGTCTCCACCCTCCAGGTCCAGGAGCGCCCTCTCCACTCAGTGTGACAGTCAGAATTGTCTCCAGACTTTGCAGGTGTCGGGTGGTGGGGTGGGGAGCAAAATCACCCTCCGTCAAGGGCCACTGCAGTAGTTTGAGTGGAAGAATTTCTCCCCCGTGGGAAGTGTGCAGTCTGTGAACTTGGTTTTCTTTTACAGGCTCGACAGTGCCAGCGAGTGCCTCCTGGTCAAAGTGCTGCAGCTGCAGAACTTCGCGGGGCGGGTGCTGAGGGAGGACTGCAGAGTGTAAGGCCTCCCCGGGGCCCGCTCCACACAGTGCCGCTGCCTGGCCTCTGCCTGGCCTCTGCCTGGCAGTTTGGGGAGGGAAAAGCCCGTTTGGGAACCTGCATTTACAGCAAAACACCAGGGAGTGTCTGCCTGAAATATGAGAGGTTGTAAGGTTCTGGAAGAGTCACGTTTGTCAGTGGTGCTCGTGGAGCTGGGCTGATTATGCGTGGCGGCGGTGCCAAGACAGTGCCATGTGCAGGTCGGCAGCGGCCTGTGGGCTCCTGGTCACGAGGCTGGGTGGTGACACAGCCACATTTGGCTCTGTCATCCGGTGAGGTGCTGGAGAGGCCTCAGGCGGGGCTCAGGGGCCCTTGTCTGAGCCGGAGGCACCCCGTTGTGAGTGCCACAGCCCGAGGGGGGTGACCACCAGAGGGGCCCGCTGACCCTGGCAGGTGAACGCACTGGGATGGGTTTTCAGGCCCCATCGTGCCCTCTGTTCCGTGAGTTGTCCTTGTCAGCTGGTCTTCTGACGGCCGCGGAAGCAACCTGGTCTCCAGTGGCTGAGGGCTCGCCCTGGGCCGCTACTCAGCCTGATGATGTACTTGGCGACATCCCCCGATACTCGGGCTGCTCCTGCAGGCCAGCTTCTGCACCGGGGGCGTGGGGCAGTGATTCCAGCCCCGCAGGCGCCCTGGAGGGCTAGCAGTCCTCCTGGCGAGGCAGGTGGAGCTGGGACAGGGAGCCAGGGGGCTGGGGGGAGACCACTACAGATGTTTGCCCAGAAAGATGCTGAAAGCAGAACCTCCGTTTGAGTCCCCTCTAAAGTTGTAATGACTGATTTTTATGTGTTTTCTTTGTGCCAGTTGTTTTGTTTTTTTCTCTCTCTTAGTCTCCAAAGATAGGTCAGTTCTTTGGACTTTTTCTTGGTTGAGAAAAGGAGTTTTTCTAGAGGACTTGGCAGTCCTACCCATGGGCATCCAAAGAGAAGCACATAGGGGTGTTCACGTAAATGGTCCAGGTATGTCTGTGCAGATGTGCCAGTAAGCGCTCCCTCCGTCTGCTTTCCCCCTCTCGGTTCCAGACACATCCGCGTCTATCTGCCACCGCTCGACTCCAGCACGCCGAACACTTACTGCTCTAAGGCTCTGGAATTCCAAGGCCCCCTGGTATTTAATGAAGTTTTCAGAATCCCTGTGCATTCGAGCATGTTGACGTTGAAGTCCGTTCAGTTGTATGTGTGCTCAGTGAATCAGCAGCTGCAGGAAGAACTGCTGGTACGGTACCCCCTCCCCCTCTCATTCCTTCCCTCCTCCCCCCTGCTTTGTCCTGTGCCGAGTGCTTACAAATTGTCAGGGTGTTAAGTGATGTCTGTAGCTGGGAGTACGGACAGGGCTGATAAAGGCCCTTACCTTGTCACGTGTTGTGTAATTTACACACATGATCTCAGCTAGTACTTGCAAACCCCCAGTGCAACGACTTCTACATTATCTCCATTTTCAGTCACGGAAACTAACAAGTAGGGCTGATAAATTTGGTGAGTAGAAATGCAAGGTGGTCAGTTAAATTTGAATTTCAAATAAGCTATGGCTGCCTTTTAGTACAAGTATGTCCCATGTAATATTGGGCATACTTACGTTTTTTTTTTAAAAATCTCTTGTTAATTTGAAATTGAAATTTACCTGGGTACCCTCTACGTTATCTGGCAATCCGAGAACTGGACAGTCCGCCTCCCACCAGCCAGCCTCTGCAGGGCTGGGACTTGGAAGCCAGGGTGCTTTCTTTCCAAGGCTGTAATTTTCCCCCTGGTCCCGTTCCCTCAGTGGCAGGATTAGAGATCGTTGAGTCCCACCAGTCCGCTCTCATTTCAAAAATCCCTGCCAGAATCATTGGCTCTTTGAGTGGCAGGCCCCAGCCTGACCCCCACTCCGGGGTGTCCGTTCTCTGCCCTGGTCCCCTGCAGGCACTTTCTGATTGGGCTGACCAGCAAGCAAGGAGCTAACCCCGTTAGGACCCTTTGCAATGACTTTGATTTTACTGTGGTCCTTTAAATAGCAGTGAATCATCTTATGTCCTTTCTGATGAAGGTTGAAGGGTGCCCTCGATGCCCGTTGGTTGTTAAGGTGAAATCATTCAGGGCCTGTTCTACTTCCTGTTTTTAAACCACCGTGCAGGGCATCGCTCAGATTAACCTGGCCGACTATGACGGTTCGGGCGAGATGCAGCTGCGCTGGTACTCCGTCCAGGTGTTCACTGGCCCCGAGCCGCCCCGGCGGGAGGACGAGCGGCCAGGAGATGGCGCCTCCCGGGACCCCACGCCCACCGCCTCGGGGAAGACGGTACGTGGCCCGGCTTTGAGGCTGGCTCTTCCTGGGGACATCGTTTCTAGGAGACATCTGTGTAGACTTCATCTGAGAATACAGTGGCAATGAAGAAGCAGGGCTTTAAGGGACGTAATGAAAACAGAACGTAGTGGTGCACGTGATCATTTATGATCGTGTTTTTAAACGTGTAGTGTTCACAATCTCGAGTGACACTTTGGTTGCTATAACATTTGAGTCCTCAGAGCTCCATGAAAAGGCCAAGTTGCTGTCTGGCTGTCACCAGTGGGGTGAGCTGAGGATGGCCTCCGGACTGTCAGCAGGGATGCTCACCGTGGGCCATGCTCAGCGCCCACTCTCCACTGGGCCGCCAGAAGCTGTTGGTCCAGGCTGGTTCTCAGTGGTGTCCCTTCTCTCCTGCAGGATGCGGTGACAGTGTTGCTGGCTAGAACCACAGCCCAGCTGCAGGCAGTGGAGAGGGAGCTGGCCGAGGAGCGAGTCAAGCTGGAGTACACAGAGGAGGAGATCCTGGAGATGGAGCGGAAGGAGGAGCAGACCGAGGCTGTGTCTGAGCGGTGAGAGCTGGCCTGGGACGGGACTGGCCTGTGGTGTGTCACTTAGCCTCTGTAGAATGTGCTGGAGCCTTTGCCCAGAAGTTGGGATTCTCATGGGGAGTTGTATGCAGGTCTGGACTTGGGCAGTACTTTGACCCTAGCTCCACATGTAGGCTTTTCACCTTCCCTCCTGTTCCCGGATTTCTCTCAAAGAGGGGAATGCTGACTGACTCCGCTCTGCCCAGATTGAATACAATAGGGCCCTTTAAGTTTTGGTTTTGGTTTTTAACTGCTTTATTTAATATCATCTCTCTACCGTACAACTCACCCATTTGAGTGGACAATTTGATGGTTTTTAGTGCAGGCACAGACTTGTAGCACTGTCTGCACACCCGATTTTAGGGCATTTTCATCATGCTGGAGAGAAACACCACACGCGTTAGCGGTCAGCCCGTTCCCCCTCGCCCCGGCCCTTGGCCACCGCTCAGCTTCCCGCTGTCTCCGTGGATTGGCCTGTTCTGGGCGTTTCCTCCAAGTGGAATCACACGAGGCCCCTTTACGTTTTCCCCGAAGCAGGCTGTGAGTGAACCTTCAGTGGGTGCAGACCCGTCTGCGGTTGCAGGAAGATCTCAGATGAGCAGGCACCTCAAGTGATTGCTCCCCATTGGGTCCTTTCTGGAGCCACTTCCATATTGCTTTTCGTCTGTGTTTTTCCATAAAGAGCAGCCTGTTTCCAAAGCTTGCTATTTCTTCCTAATAGGTTTCTCTGGATTTCTTTTCAAAGAAATTTATTTTCGGGGGGGGAAAGCGCATGGTAGAGGGGAGGGTGTGTGTTCAGGGGTTCAGGGATGGGCAGGAAGCTGGGAGGGGTCGGGGCAGGGTTCTGGGATCCTGGCATCTTCAGCTGCTGAAATTGGGTGGGACAGACAGACAGACACTCTTAATGAAAGGCCTTATAGTGCCATTTTCCCTAGAAAACGTAAATGCCTTTCACTTTATGAGAAAAATCAACAGTCTACAGTCACTGAAAGCAAACATTGGGCATCTCTGCTGCTGTGTTCTGAATGCAGCAGTGACCTCAGTCCCTTGATGAATGTTTTGGGGCTTTTTGCTCTGTCCACCTTCAGGAGTTGGCAAGCCGACTCGGTGGATAGTGGCTGCAGCAGCTGTGCCCAGACCAGCCCCCCACACCCAGAGCCCTGCTGCGTTGGCGTCGACTCCATCCACAGACAGACGTTTGCGGGCCAGGCGGATCCTTACAGCCCCGAGAAACTTCGGCCCCCGACTCTTAAGGTAAGGAGAAAAGGTCAAGGGATTTGACGGAGCCCCTGAGGGTTTGCCTCCCATACTGGGCACTGCCCTGGCAGGAGGGGTGTGTGCCCCATGTGAGGGAATTGGTGGAGGAGGTGAGCAGAAAGAAACCGAAGCAAGTAGGCTTGTGTGCAGGACGGCATGGCATCCGGCAGTATTTGACTGAGAGCCGAGGAAAAGCAGTGTGTGGTCTAAGATCTGTAAACAGCTTAAAGTGTGCCCAGCGGGTACCCTGGAAATGTCTAGCAACTGTAAATTAAAAGGAAAGGACAACTACAGCTAAAAAGGGTGGTTTCTTAGTCATTTACCTGCCTTCTGGTGATGACTGATTCCCATCTTCAGGGCCACACATCATGACTCAGGGTGTTTCCTGGGTCCCTAAGGGTTTGGACTTTGTAGTTTTGCTCCCTTGTGACATTAAGAACAGCGAAGCAAGGGCAAAGGTATAGCTCAGTGGTAAAGCACATGCTTAGCATGCACAAGGTCCTGGGTTCAATCCCCAGTACCTCCATTAAATAAATAAATAAGTAAACCTAATTACCTCCCCACCAAAACAAAAAACAACAAGAAAAAAGAATATTCAAAGAATGGCAAAGCAGCCTTTTGGCCCTTCTGTTCTCCTGATCTTAGCGGTGCCCGTCGCCATCATCTCCAGTGAGGGAGTCTTTGTTCCCAAACTATTTAGCTCATAGCAAATGAAGAAATAGAGTCCCTCCCTTGGCATCTTTCTAAGGTAGATTAAACAAATATTTTTTTGAAGATATATAAAGACTTTCCACATTTGAGGAAATAAATAGACATACAAATGTAAGAAGCTTGACAACTACAAGTAGGGTAAACTTGGAGTGACCCACGCCAAGACACACTGTAATCAGACTCATCAAAGATAATGGTGTAACACTGAAAGCAGCAAGAGAGAAGTACACACTCGTGTGTACAAAAGTTAAAGAAAATTAAAATATTGTCTCTACTATCAATAACTGTATGATGCAATGAGCAGATCAGTTATATGCATTAAATCCAAAGAACAATTTCAAAGAAAGATGAAAACAATAGGTAACAATATAGGTATTGACTGTAATATGTAAATATGGAATTCAGGATAAATTACCAAGGGAAAATCATCATGCAGAAAATCTGAATAATGTGGAGCATGGAAAGAAAAAGAATGGATTCTAAAATGGCATAGAGTGGGCACAAAGCAAATACAAAACCCAGCATCAGTATACTTCAATAAAAATGTATATTTAAGAATTAAAAAAAAACCCACATTGTAAACTGACTATACTTCAATAAAAATATATATTTAAGAGTTTAAAAAAAAATTTTTTAAAGAAAAAACCCAGGATCAGCAGAAAGTTTTAAACAGGCACCATCAAGACTGGGTAGAGGAGGCAATAAAAAGATTGAGCCCGAACTATGTGGAAGAGTGGAGATAAAAGTAGATCTTATGGCTAATAGAAGCTCTAAAAATTAGGATAAAGTGCCTAGATTTGCACTGATGGGTCAGAAAAGAGGCGTGGCATCTTAAAGTGGTGACCTAAGGAAAAGGTGTTTACAGAATCAACCTGGAGATGAAATGAAAAATAAACTAAGATGGGTGGAGAATAAACACAGTTTACACAAAAAGTTCCCACAGTGATCCACAGTAGAATCCATTAAAGACACACTGAAACCTGTGGATACAATGATGTCTGTTTATTTACTTGACAGCATATAACCTTTTTCTGATTTGAGGATACCCTGCAGATGTTATACAGCCGAATTTTTCAGTGTTTTCCTAAAAATAATGACGGTCTTATAACCACAGTAGTCACCATCAGAAAATTAACATCAATATTATCGAATCTATAGACATACTCAAATTTAACCAATTATATCACAGATGTTCTTTAAAGAAACAAAAATAATTTTTCTTATAAAGATTCCAGTCAAGTTTTGTGCTTTCTCTTCATTCTTCTGGGACATTTCCTCCATCTTTGTCTTTTATGACCTTGACATCTTTGACAAATTCCGGTCCGTTATTTTGTGGAATATCCCTCCCTGTGGGTTTGTGTGATTTTTCCTTATTAGATTTAGGTTGTGTTTTTGGCAGAAACAACTAGATGATATTGTGAACATGTTCTACTGCTAATTAAGTCGTCTTTATTCTTGTTGTTAAAATGACGCCTGTCACGTTTCTTCACAGCAAAATTAATATTAGTACCTTGTAGGGAGTTGTTCCATCTTGATTTTTTTAGTTTTCTTGTAAGTTTGGAATCACAGATTCTTTTGTCCTGTATATCGTAATCTAACACTCTCATTTAGTTTGATACTAATTTTATGCTTTAAAAAGAAAACATGAAATTGTGAATTCTAGTCTTTAGTAAAAATCCTGATGCAGCCCCAATAAACCAGGTCTCTAGAGATAAAATAGTTTATAGATCTAAAAATCAAAATATTATCTTATGCCATAATGAGGGGAAAAGTCCGTAAATTTTGGCATATGATATCAGGTTAGGAATCCTATACTTAGGCTAACATTGAGGCTGGGAAAACAGAATGTCGTGATTAAATCTAAGAGTTATCAGTAGGGTAACTTGGGTTCATTCACATAAATCAAAAGGGACTAAAAGTGACCAATATTTTGACTTTTAGATCTTTAAGCTGTTTTCTCTCTAGAGACAGTTGTTTGGTTACAATGCTGATTTATTGCTTGCATTCTAGAAAAAGTCATGGTAACAAACGAATTGCTATCTAGGTTGATAAGGAAACCAACACAGAAGATCTCTTCCCAGAAGAAGTAGCAAGTCTTCCGAAGGAGAGGCCTGGGCGCCGGGCCCGCGGCTCGCCCTTCGTCCGCAGCAGCACGATCGTCCGTTCCCAGACCTTCTCACCTGGAGCACGAAGCCAGTACGTTTGCAGAGTAGGTTGAAGTTCCTTTGCCACTTGCATAGTGGCTTTCTTTATTCCTCTTAGATTGTGTTTTATTTTTCACTTCTTTATGCCAAAAGGCATATCTGTTCTCACAAATAATACTAATCAGCGAGCACCCTGCATGTGTGGGCATGAAATTGGTGTTGGTTTCCTCACCCTGCCGCCCTGTGCAAATCTAAGTCTGGATTTCTTCAGGATCCTGGTGTGTCTCCCCAGATTTGTAGTGCTGGGAGTGCACAAGCTCCCGGTCAGGAAGCAGGGCGAATCATTGCTCCATCAGTCTGAGGAGTAACAGATGGAAACAGGGACTGTCCTGCCTAGGGTTGAGATCAGGAAGTCAGGTCACTGAGTGGTTAGGAGCTCTGAAGTAGAGCTGTATCGGGGGTCCCAGGAAGGTCACAGCCCTGAAGACTCAGGGTGCTGAGGCAGGGGGTCTGACCCCCCACTTGTAAATTTGCACCCTGTGGGCGGTAGTGGGAGACGCTGGATGGTTCTCAACCTTGGCTTCACCTTGCAAACCAGTCATGTTAGGGGAGTTTCACAAAATGTTTGTGCCTGGGTTCCACCCCCAGGAGTCCTCAGGAGCACGGGTGGGGAGGGGCCGGTAGCAGAGGTTTGGGAAGCTCCCTGTGGTTCTGATGTGCACACAGGGTTGAGGATGCTGGGATAGGTAGTGCAGGAGACCCCACATGCTGTGGCACATAAAGCAGGACAGCACGTTGGAGGTTGGCTGACCGTGGCTGTGGGACAGTGACTGCACGGACTAGGAGAGGAAAGCATCGTGGAGGATGAGTGGTCACGAGGCAGCGGCCTGGAGAGGGCGTCGGGGTTGAGGAGGGCTGTGACCTTCCCTCCTCTGAGCCAGGCCTGTTGGAGAAGCACCTTCCCTTCAAGGGGCTGCCGGGGAGCTGCTCCCTTAGGGCAAAGCCAGAGTCAGATCGTAGGAGAGAAACAGACCCTCAGACCTGCCCAGGAGACTGGGAGTGCGGTTAAGGGCTCCCCAGGCCCACTCTCAGCCTCCGAAATTTGCTGGGACTCCATGAACTCAGAGAAGCCCAGCCAGGGGAGCGCACCGGAGCCTCGGTGTGCGGTGAGGGGGAGGGAGGGTGTGCGGTGGGGGTTGGTCTGCTCATTTGGTTTGTTTTCATTTTACCTGAAACTCCTATGTAGGTTGTATTTTAACTGAAACCCAGAGTCTTGGTAAAAGCTCTTAAAGTCAGAAGTGTGCTTGAGTACCTTGGATGAGAAACAAAATCATCTTAATGCAGAGTACACAAAGAATGAATGTTGAATTCCTGAGAGTGTCTCTGAACCTCAGTCTTTTTGGTGCAGCTTTATCGTAGTGACAGCGACAGTTCAACGCTGCCCCGGAAGTGCCCCTTTGTCCGGAACACTTTGGAAAGACGAACCCTTCGCTATAAGCAGGTATGTGCCATGTAGACTAATATGCAGTCTATACATACCCTGGGAGTTATTTCTACAAACCTGAAAAGGTACTGTTTTAGGTAATATTAATTAAAAGGTAATATGTTTATTTCCTTGTTTATGTAGAATAATTTTTTTAAAGCGTATGTAATATCAACATGTTAACACTATTTCTTAATTTCCTAAGATAATCTCATGAACTTAGATAATATATGATCTTTACATTTTAAAATATAAGAAATTAATAAACAGTCACCCATTCTGTATAAGAGAATCTTTTTTCTTTCTGACAGGGGAATATATACAACTTAGAAAATTTGAGTCTTCCAGCATAGAGCACTCTTCTACATAGGACTGTTCTATGGTTTTTGTTTCCTTTATACACCAAGTTTTTTCTCCCCATCACTCCAGTTTACAATTTTGTTACTTTTAGTTTGTGAGCTAGTGGTTCCCTGTCTTTCCCTGGCAAAGACTCTTTTAAAGAAAAAAAATTCCCAGATTTCCTTGTGGCGGTTGTATTGAGAGTAACCCTTGACTGAGAATTAAAAAATACATAATTTAGCTACAAAAATATATCTCAATGGCAGGGCCATTGACACTTTGGACTAGATCATTCTCTGTTGTGGGGGACATCCTGTGCACGGTGGGATGTTGAACTGCATCCTGACATTGACCCACTAGTTGCCAGTAGCCTCCCTCTCCTAGTTATGACAACTAAAAATGTCCCCACACGTTGCCAGGTGTCCCCTGAGGGGCCAAGTCACCCCTGGTTGAGAACCATTGAGCTCTGCTGTGAGTGCTTTTAAATGAATTTATGTTTATTAAGTCACTTACATTTGCATTTAACGTCTGTATATGTGTAAAATAATGTCATGTGTGTATGAAAAGCATAAGAGTTATTCAGGCCTCTGAACAGTACTGATGTGCTCGTGGATTTGTGATTTCGTTGCAGTAACTGCCTTCCCCAGGGCTGTTAGCCGTGGGAGGGGCAGGACTGCTCTCAACACCATGTACGAAGTTCTTTTCTCATCTTAGGACTTTCTTGAACACAGCACATTTGCTACTTGAGGCTTATATGGAAGAGGAACGTTTTTGACAGCTTGTGTGTGTATTTCTGGGTGCATGCGTACATGCATGGGTGTATGTGCATAAACACATCCATGTGTTTATAAACAAGAAGCCCTCATGTGGTTTATAGCATGCTTTTTTCCCCTTATACAGTAGATCATTAAGATTTTGCCACGTCAGTGTATTTTTTCACCATTTTACAATGGCTGCATCTTATTGGCTTTGGAATGTTTTGATCAGTTTTCTCTTGTTAGATATTCAGGGATTTTTGGTCATAAATGTTTTGCACATCATCAGTTGTACTTTTCAAATGCAAGTCAAAATGAATTTCAGAGCTAAAGAAAACGGACCTGTTGTGGTTTTTGCTCTCTGTTGTCACATAGCACCTGTGCAAGCCGGTGCCCGCTTATCCCATATGGGAATGTCTGTTCTCCACACTGGTGCAAAAACAGGCCATTAAAGCAGACAGTTTGCAGGTACTGAACCGGAGGTTGCCACTCATGCCTGAATCAGGGTTGTGTCAGCATCCGGCCGAGGGTCATCTCCGTCCGGTCGCTGCTTCCCCGCTGTGGCTCCTGGGGAAGAAGCTGCTGGAAGGGCCGGATGCGCACTCACGTCCACGGTCTCCAGCCCTGCAGGTCCTCCCTGGCGGCGCTGGGGGCCCGAACATCCCTGGACCTGGAGCTGGACCTCCAGGCATCGCGGACGCGGCAGCGGCAGCTGAATGAGGAGCTGGGCGCCCTGCGCGAGCTGCGCCAGCGCCTGGAGGACGCCCAGCTGCGCGGCCACACCGACCTCCCGGCCTGGGTGCTGCGGGATGAGCGCTTCCGGAGCCTGCTGCGGGAGGCCGAGAGGCAGGTGAGGAGCCCCGCCCGGCCACCTCGCCGCGCCCGGGCGTCTGGGCCAGCTCTGCTTGACCCATCAAGCCTCCCCATGGGGAGCCGGGTTCCCCTTCCTCCGGCCGGCGGCTGTTGTCCTCCGTGGTTCCAACATAGCTGTGTGAGGGGCCTGGAGGGAGGGTCCCTGGGTCCCCCGTCTGCGAGCCGTGAGCCCATAGGAGCTCCCAGGAGGATTCCCTGGTGGTAGCCTGCTGATCGGGCCGGCTTTTCTCCCCTTGGGGTCCCCAGAGCTGGAAGGGGCTGCACTCGCTTTTCCTGAAAAGTACAAGTCAAACCAGCTTGTCCATCCTCTGTTCCAGACAAGACAGACCAAAGTTGACTTCCATCAAGAGCAGGCAGCCGAGAAGATGCTGAAGAAGGCCTCCAAAGGGGTGTGCCAGCTGCGCGGGCAGAACCTCAAGGAGCCCATCCAAGTGCAGACGTTCAGGTGGGCAGAAGCCCGGGCCTCACTTTCCCTCTGACTCTTTACCCTCAAACTCTTGTCCTTATAAAAGTAAAGGCAGGACTGAAAACGACCCCCAGGAGAACAAAGCAGGACTCCCCGCAGCTGTTAGCCTTGGCAGGATTTACCCAGCTCTTTTTTCTCTAAGCACTGTTCTTTTCATGTCACTTGTAAGCATAATATGGGTTGAACTCTGCGTTTAGCTTTTAAAAATTTTTTTAGTTTTTTAAAAAAAGTTTTTGAGTTTCATGGTTTTATTAACACAAATACAGTGTGCGCACGAGCAGTCTGTTCGTTTTCTTCGCTGCGCAGCCTGGCGTTGGGACTGGTGACTCTGACGGCCAGCTGGGCTGCTCTCTCCACGATGGCTTTGCGGTTTTTGGAGGAGACGTTGTGAGCAATCTCAGCACAGTGAGATTTGTTGCACATCAGCAGCACTTCGAGCTCCTTGACGTTGTGGACCAGGAACTTCACTGGGCAGCGTGTGCTTTGTTTTCTTGTTGCTCCTGTAGCTAATGCTGGGCATCAGGATCTGGCCCTTGAACCTCCTGTGCACCCTGTTGTCAGTGCCTCTGGATTCCCGCCAGTTCCGCTTAATTTTGACATATTGGTCTGACTGGTGCCGGATGAACTTATTGGTCCCGTTTTTGACCATCTTGCGCTTCACGAGGGGTCTGAGGGCGGCCATGATGCCGACTAGGAGACCGCGGCCACCTCCATAGGTAGCACCAAGGAAGAGAGTTAGCTTTTTTTTTAATTAAAATACCCCAGGCCGTCACATAGTGTTGTCTTTTTTGGCCTCATCTGATAGGTATAATTTACCTGTTTTATATCCCACTTCTTTCCAAATGTTTGCTATTGTAAACAACACAGTGGTTTACATATATATATACATATATGTATCGCCTTTGTCTTTTTGATTAACTTTTTTTTAATGGAGGTGCTGGGGATTGAACCCAGGACCTCATGCATGCTAAGCATGTGCTCTACCCCTGAGCTATACCCTCCCCCTTTAGTTAACTTCTGATTGAAGCACAGTAGACATACAGGAAAGTGTGCATATGGTACGTATGAAATATTTCAGTGAATTGTCACTAACACTATATGGCCAGAATCAGACGTTATCAGCAACCCCAGATTTCCCACACCAGAGTAACCACTATCTTGAATAGTGTAGATTAATTTTCCCTGTTTTTACATTTTTATATGAGGAGAATTACACAGTTAATATCTATATTCTTTTTGTCTGCTTTTTAAAAAGTTGAGGTAAAATTCGCATAGCATAAAATGAACCATTTTGAAGCGAACAGTTCCATGGCATTTAGTACAGTCACAACCTCTGTCCAGCTCCAAAACATTTCCATCCCCCTGAAGGGAAACCCCATTACTCGTTAAGCAGTCACTCCCCATCCCACCCTCCTGTCAGCCCCTGGCAACCACCAGTCTCCTTCCTGTCTCTATGGGTTTGCCTGTTCTGGGCCTTTCGTGTAAGTGTTGGCATACAGTATGTGGTCTTTTGTGTCTGGCTCCTTTCACTTACGATGTTTTTAAGGGTCATCCATGCTGTAGCTTGAGTCAGTGCTTTATTCCCTTTTAGGGTGAAATCCTATGTACCTGACTTTTAGCCTTAATATTTTTATACCCTGAATTTTTACCTCCTCATCATAAAAGAATATAAAATACTATGTCTTCCTTCAATTATGACTTAGTTTTCTATTTGGATGGTTTTCTATTTATTCATTCATTTATTCAAAAAGCAAATATTTAGTGGGTGTCTCCTGTATACCAGGCACTGTTCTGGGCACTGGAGACAAACCGTTGCCCTCATGGGGCTTCATAACTTCTATTAAAATGTAGAGAATCTGTGTACAAACAGGTGAGATGTGCTCCTGGGGATTGAAATTCAGTGTGTTGTATGAGTAAGAAAAGCCACCCCTGGTATCAGCCTCTTGCCAGCTTTCATTGCATCGATCTCAGCTTCTAACCTCTAATTCTCTCCAATCTCAGGGAGAAGATAGCCTTTTTTACAAGACCAAGGATTAACGTACCTCCTCTGCCCGCCGACGATGTTTGATGCAGCGCTTTGTACACATGAAGTATTTATCTGCCCATTTTATTTTCATGAAGTTCTTAGACTAGCTAAATTTGTCTTTAAAATATTTGTGCAAAGCTATTAATATACACATTTTGTAAAAAAATAAAAACAAAACATATATCTATACATATATATTTTATAATAGTGACGGCAACAGGGCTTGGTTTTTCCTTGTTGTGAAATTGACATCTCTAAAGACAGGTTATTTTATAAAAGATCAACTATCATGTTAAGAGTGTACAGTTTTTACGCTGTTTTATTTGACTTAAAGGCTGGAAGACAGAAACGAAGTGAGTTCAGGCAAATTCACTGTATTGTAATTTATTTATAGTACTTTTTTTTTCCTTGAAGGAAAATACCGACTTTAAGATGTATTTTAAGACTGAAATTTTGTTCTTCAGTATTTGTCATGCAGTAGAATGGAACTTTGGGGCCGGTTTTGTTTCTCACACCTGAAATGCAAACGCTCTGTGCTAAACTCGTCACTCATGTCTGTTTCCCGTGTGTGCATTTATCACGTTCATTGTAAGTTTCACACCTTCTGTGTTCTGTTAAGATGCCACGCGCAGGGGTTCGGTCCCCAGTCAGTGCCGTGTGCGCCTGGCAGACCTCGCTCTCCCACGATGGCCCCTCGTTTCCGTCTTGCCTTCCGTGCGCCTTTCCGTGCGCACCGCGAGTCTGAAGCCGGTTCCCGAGCCCCCGTGGCCTGTCCACGGTGACCAGCCACATAGCCGTCCTCACCCGGCCTCGGGCAGCCCCGCCTTTTGAGTCCGCTTCATCTGATCCTGACCAACCAGGAAGGTGGTGGTGGAGCCCCGCTCTGCCGCTCTGTCCTGATGGAACCTGAGAGGAGACGTAGGAACACGCGATCTCAGTGGGGCAGTGGCCCCGCTGATGGAGACAGTCACCACGTAGACCTGACCGCCTCTGAAGGCGCTCTTTTGAAGAAGCAGGCGTCTGTGGGTAACGCAAGTTACCCAGCGAGTCACTCCCAGGAGAGTGTGTGCTTTAAATCAGAGTTCCCGCACCCCCCACTGGGGTCTACCCAGTATTTCTTCGGAAATCTTAGAACTAGTTCACGAGGGAAAAATTCTTATGTAATAAAACTGTACCATTCTTTTAAAGTACTAAATGGTATAGTTTGTCTAATCCATATTTATTACCTATGAAAAGCACTCCCCTGCACAAGGCCTGGGTTGAGGGGTGAGGTGAGCCACGCCAAATGCCAGAGAAGCCGGAGCCCTCCTCCTGGCCTCCCCGCCCCCCCACCGGCAGTGCACCGCCCCCCCAATCAGCAGCCTCTCTTCTCGTTAATCTGTAACTGCCCCTTGTATCACCCGCCTTCCTTTCCACGTTTATTAAAATCAATTTTGTAAAAGCATTTCAATGACACGCGACCAATCACGGACAGCGAAGTCATCAGTGGTGGTGAGACTGAAAACTTTGCTTTTCCACAGTTGTCACCTCTCGCTATGTACTTCTGCCTCTAGTCTCGCTTTTTTTTTTTTTTTTTTTTTTTGCTGATTTCTCTGTATACATGCCCACAACAGAGGTAGAGACACACAAAACATCAGTCCTGGCCCAAAGTGCCCCGTGGGCGACAGCCTTGCTGAGCAGCTCAAGGGGGTGGCAGGACCTCCTGCCACCAGCTGTTGGAGCTTTAAACTCGGAGGGAGAATTGGGGTGTGTGGGAGCACATCATTTACTCCAGACGTGGGGGATCCCTGCCCATGGGATGCTCCCAGTGGATTGCGGGTTGAGCCAGATCTGCCAACCCCTCTGGAGCAGCAACATGGGAAAAACCACTCCACCAATACAGGAAGCTCTCAAGGGTTTTCATATAAATGTTACTGCCTAGTAGGTACAGATTTCCATTTGCAGTGGTGCTTCCCCACCCCAGAGTTAAGGAAAAAAAAAAAGAAATCCCACTTTGCCCCACCAGAAATAAATGCTGCCCCCGCTTTGGTATCAGCTCAAGGGGCGCTGTGTTTGCGCCTCTCCCCACGCTCCTGCCTCCCTCCCGCATCTGTCTGCCTCTGCACCTGAGTGGGACCACAGTCAGCAAGGAGAGAAAAGCCGGGCAGATGAAGGACTGAAGGACGGAGAGGGGGTGGATTCTGTGCCAGCCCCGCGGGCAGGACACTGAGCACCTAAGTGGCTTCTCTTTCTCGAGTTGATGTTGCAGCTTACGACTAGTTAAGACCACCACTCCCTGGAAAATATCCCACCCGGCAGAAAAGTGAAATCCTAGCGTCTTAAGGGGTATTTTCTTATGTTGAAGTTTGTCCATAACCGTGCCTTGTGATAAGAAAACTGCCGTGTTTTGTCAGCAGCGTTAGTCTGGAGATGATCCGAAGTCTGCCACCAGGGTCCTTTAGAAAACAGTCCGATGAGTAAAAGGGAATTTGGTCTTCACTTCATCTGATCACTGAATTGTTACCACTGAAATTGTACCTTCTGTTGTGGGAATAAGTTATAATCAGTATTCATCTCTATTTTTGTCACTGTTCTAATTGTCATTTGTATTGTTTGAAAATATTTCTTCTATAAAATTAAACTAACCTGCCTTAAGAACAGAATGAGAATGTGTGTGGTTTTTTAAAGTGTAATTACAGAGACTTAAATATATTAAAATGTATGTAATTTTTTTCAACATGAGAATCGAGGCATGAGGACAGAATGGGACAAGGAACACATATGCAGCCCTCCTGTGTTCTGAAGCAGATCCCGAACCTTCTCGGTCCAGCTGGAAACATTTCAGTACATCTTGCTAAGAGAAAAAAACACACCCAGTATCCCCATGGCATCTTAACATGTAATAACTCAGTAGCATTCGGTACCCATGGTCCACCTTTCCACTTGTCTCAAAGGTCATTCTTTTTTTTTAATACCTGTTTCCTGAGATTTTTTTTTTTTAGGTCTATGATGTTTTGGGGGGAGTGGAGGAACAGCTTTCTTGAGATAGAATTTACATTTCATTATATTCACCCATTTAAAGTATGTAATTCTGCAGTTTTTAGTATATTCAGAGTTTAGTATATTCATAGAGCAAAGGCCACAGTGCAGTTTAAAACATTTCCCTCACCCTAAAAAAACCCTGTGCCCTTTAACAGTCACCCCCCAATCCCACCCCTGACCTCCCAGCCCCTGGCCACCACTAATCTGTCTGTCTCTGTGGGTTTGCCTGTTTTGGACGTTTCCTAGAAATGGAATCTCACACTCTGTGGCCTTTGTGTTGGCTTCTTTCACTCAGCATCGTCTTCTCCAGGCTCATCCACGTTGTAGTACGTGTGTCAGGACCTCACTCCTTTTTATGGCTGAATAATATTCCTTTGTGTGGATAGACCCCATTGTGTTTATCCATTCAGCAGTTGTGGACATCTGGGTTGGTTTCCACTTTTGGGCTAACAGAGATGATGCTACTGTGAACATTTGTGTACAAGGGTTTGTATGGACATACGGCTTTATTTCTCTTGAGTCTGTACCTAAAAGTGGAATTGCTAGGTCATATAGTAGCTCTGTGTTTAACCATTTGGAGAACTGCCAGACTGTTTTCCACAGCAGCTGCCCATTTTATATTCCCACCAGCAGTGTGCAAGGGCTTCAGTTTCTCCACATCCTGGCCAACACTTGTCATTTGGATCATAGCCATCCTCATAGGTGCAAAGTGGTATCTCACCGTAGTTGTGTCTGTGTTTAATTCCCAGGATCCCTCCCTGCCCCCACCACACCCACTCCCTTGTAATCTGTTGAAGAAACAAGGCTGCATGTTCTGAGTCTCCCACACTCTGGGTATAGTTTAACATGTTCCTCTGACCTTTATTTCCTATAAATAAATACTGGAAAAGAAGCTGTTGTTGAATCTAAAAGCTTACTCTGATTCAAGTTCATTTTTCTCCTTTTTTTGGGGGGGCGGGGCAGGATAGGGGGCAAGACATAGGTTCACCATCAGTCTCCAGGGAGACTTGGTTGCTTGGTGCCAGGGGTATTCACTAATGCTTGGTTGGTCATTGTTTTTAGGGTTTTAAATCAATAGTATTTTTTTAAGGATAAAGGGAAGATTGAATATCATATAATGACTCATTTGCTTTATCCCGTGTTACACACATAAACCACCATTTCAGAATAACAGTCCCAATGCGACCACCGATACTACAATGACTGAAAACTGCTTGACATTTTTCTTTCAGTAACTTGAGCCCTTAAAGTCTATCACTAGGAATATGCAGTCAAATCACTGTGTTTGAAAGTAACTTGGAATATTTCCTTTCTGTGTGGCTAAGCTACCAGTTGGAAACACAGGTGTTTCACTTTATTTTGGATTTAAAATTTTATTTTGTAATTGTGTGAAATATCCACATGGTTCCAAAGACAATTCTACAAAATAAGGAATCTCCTTACAGGTCACCATTTAAGACAGACTGGCTTTCCCTGCATAAGCAGCTACATGAGCACATACCCAGGAGTGCACACGTGTGCACGTATCTATACACGAATAAGGACACATCTGTGCTTGTCCTCACTCCCCTCTCTTGGGTAAACTGTGGCACACCATACACATTTTTCACCACCTGCTTTTTTCTCGTAAATATATCTGAGTTCACCAACATCTTTACTGGTTGCTGTAACAATTGACCACAAACTGAGTGGCTTAAAACATGAGAAATGTATTCTCTCACAATTCTAGAGACCAAAACTCTGAGATCAAGGAGTCGGCAGGGCTGCGCTCCCTCCAAAGGCTCTGGGGAGGGCCCTTCCTGCCTCCTCCCGCTTCTGGGAGCCCCCTACAGTCGCTCCAACCTCTGCCCCCATCTTCACGTTGCTGTCTTCTCCGTTTCACTTGTCTCCTAAAACACGTGTCATCCGGTTAACCCGAGGTGATCTCATCTCAAGATCTTTAATTTTGCCTCTGTCAAAGCGCTTTTTTTTTTCAGCCCCGAATAAGGTCATGTTCACAGGCTCCACGTGGACATATCTTTTGCAGGACCATCATTCAACCCACTACCGTTGGCCCTCTGGCTCCCTCAAATTCACATCCGTCCCACATGCAGAATGCATTCACCCGACCCCCACATCCCCCAGAGTGGCACATAGAGGCATTCTCCATTCCTTTTTGCCTTTGCACACTGCAGTAGTGGACGTACCATAGTTTATTCAGCCATCTCCTGGTGATGCTAGTCTTCCGCTATTCAAAATAATTCAGCAATGAAACCCCTTCTGCAGACCTCTTTTCATACTTTTGCCAGGGTTTCTAGGGGATAGATCCTTAGATGTGGGATCTCTGGGTCAAAGGCTAAATCCACATGGGATTTCGCTGGGTATGGCCACATTTCTCCCCTAGGGGGCGTACCATTTTGCGTTCTTGTTACTGAACCAAATTTGGGTCCGCTCGCCCATGCGCAGTAAAGCCAATCTACTGACACCAGGTGTGGTGAAGGAAAGTGCAGCATTTATTGCAAGGAGTCCAGGTAACTACCGCTTAAAAGACTCAAACTCCCTGAAGGCTTTAAGAGTAAGATTTTTAAAGACAGGGTGAGGGAGGGGGTTGTGGGGGGCACGGTCAGCTTGCGGACATTCTTCCAGTTGGTTGGTGGTGAGGTCATCAGGTGTCAACATTAACCTTCTGGTTCCAACCGGTCTGTGGTCTGCGTGCTGGTGGTCAGCATGCAGTTAACTTCTTACACCTGGTGGGGGCTTCAGTGTCTGCAAAACAGCTCAAAGGACGTGGCTCAGAATATGACCTATAGCCCTTGAGGAAAAAACAAAGGTCCTTGACTTTGTTTAATGGCTAAACTATTATTATTTTGGCTTGCTTGACTGTTTTCCTTTGTTTCTGCATTTTTCTCACTTCTCTGATTAAATTTACTCTTTGGAACTCGGAGAAGGCCTAGACGGCCAAAGTTTTTCTACAGACAAGAGGCAGGCAGAGGACATAGTGGGGCGGGGGGGCTGTCCTGGGAAGCCCCATAGGGTCCTGCTCGATTACATTCTCATCAGCAATGTATGTGAGTGTCTCCACGACGTCACCAATAGAATGTTGTCACATTGTGAGTCTTGGCCGTTTGCAGAGTGTGTGCTTTTCTTCTGAGCGAAGCTGCTTGAATTATGGAAGCTCTTTGGTGTGTTTTATTGTCTGTTGGGGCTGCCCCTCCTTCCTTTCTTCTTCTTCAGTGTTTGCTCGGCTATTCCTGCTTATTTGTTCTTCCAAATGGATTTTATAATCAATTTGTCTAGCTCCAGGGGGAAAAAAGAGTTGGAATCATTACCAGCATTGCATTTACAAATTGGGAGAACTGACATCTTTATATTATTCAGTCCTCTTATCCAAGAATATATTATGTATCTCCACTTGTTCAAGACTAATTTTGTGTCTTTCAGGAATGCTTTACAGTTTTACTCATTTATCTTTGGCATATTTCTTGATAGGCTTTGCCTAAAATAAAAATCCAGATAGAGACAGAAAGTAAGTATACATACTCTCAAAGCCAGATATCTTTTTTCAGGCTTTCACGAAAAAGCTAGTGTTTACCCATTAAATAACATGTTGGCTTTAGGAGGTGAATTTAACACACACACACACACAATGTTAAGGATGAATCCATCATTTTCTATTTTCTTGAGTGTTTGTAACATGAATGTGTGTTGGAATTTTCCAAATTCCTTTTCTCCATCTACTGAACGAATCATACGCTTTTCCTTCTTAACTCTAAGAACATGATTGCGTATATTAATGGATTTCCTAATAGAAGACCACCCTTGCTTTTGTAAAATAAATCATGATATATAGATATTAGTGTGCTTTGGAGTTGGTTTGCTAGTGTTTTGATACACTGTAACTTTTTTTAGTGCAGTCTTTGCTGGGTTGAGGATCAGTGTTATACTCCATAAAACAAATGTGCAAGTTGTCTTCTGTTTCTTGGCTCAGAGAGGATACGTTTGGGAGAATTCTGCCATGAAATCATCTGGATGTGCTTCATGCTTTTTTTCCGCAGGGAAGCTTTAAAAACCGTTCTCTGTTTCCTCTGTGGAAATTGATCTCTTTAGATTTGTCTCTTGTCAGTTTTGGCAAGTTATATTTTCCTTGAAAACGATCTATTTAATTTACATTTTCCAATTTGTTTGTAAAGAGCTGTATGGAAGACTGGTTTGTAATTGCCTTCATTTTGATCGTTCTTTCCCCCTTGTCATCCCCAATTTTTTCTACTTGTGTTTTCTCCCTTGTTGTTGTTTTGTTTTTTTAAAAAAACAAGGTTAGTTACTGGGTTATTATTTTTTTAACTTTTATTTTCTTTTATAAAAGAGAACCAGCTTTTGGTTTTACTTCTTGTACTATTTTTCTATTTTATAACTCATGAAATACTGTTTTATGTGTGTGTGTGTGTGTGTTACTTACTTGCCTTTTTGGGTTTTTTTCCCAGTCATTTTTTAAAAATTTTTTTATTGATTTATAATCATTTTACAATGTTGTGTCAAATTCCACCGTAGAGCACAATTTTTCAGTTCTACACGATCATTTACTCGCCTTTTTTGTAGTTGTTTGAGTTGGGTATCTTTATTTTTATTTAAAAATTTGTATTCCTAAACCAATTTAGTGATAGAAATTTTTCTCTCTCAACTAATGTTTTTTTCATTATCATTATTCTTAAGAGATTCTATGATTTCACTTTGTAGTTCCCCTTTGATGCAAGAGGTATTTATTAACGTGTCTTTAAAAACTTTTTACAGATGTAAAACTTTTTGCAAATTTTTGTTATTAATTTCTACTTTCATTTACAAAATAGAAAATCCTGTTTGTGTTATTTTTATTCTTTGGAGTCTATTGAGGTTTTCTTTGTGGCCTTTTTGTAAATGTTCTGTGGAAAGCAGGCACTTTTTGCATAACTAAGGTTCAGAAATTGATTCATACATACATACATGCATACATACATACATGCATGCATAGCAGAAGTTTTCTTCTCTCACAGTTTTGGAGGCCAGAAGTCTGAAATTAAGGTGTTGGCAGGGCAGTGCTCCCTCCAAAGGTCCTAGCAGAGGGTCCTCCCTTGCCTCTTCCAGCTTCTCATGGTTCCAAGCATTCCTTGGCTTGTGGCCCCATCACTCCAAGCTCTGCCTCTGTCTTCTTGTGGCCTTCTTCATGTCTCTCTGTTTCCAAATATTCCTCATCTGTCTCTTTAGAAGACACCAGTCATCGGATTTATGGCCCACCATAAATTTCATCTCTAAGATCCTTAAATAATTACATCTGCAAAGATACTATTTCCAAATAAGGTCATATTCTGAGGTTCTGGTGGACAGGAATTTGGGAGGGATGTTATTCAGCCTACTGTACGTACAGAACACCCACCCAAGCTCTGTTTTATTAATTATGGACCATGTCTAGGTTTTCTGTGTGTCTCCTCAGGCCCTGTGTCCTTGAGCTGTCCTGGGTGTACTGACAACGTGTCTGAGTGTTTGTGTTTTCCCACACATCAGTCACATCACTGGTAGTTTCCACTTTTGAAAGCTGTTGCCGTCTTATTAGACATATAAACATTAATGACTCTTAACTTGTCAATTGTTCTTCGTAGCCTTGCACACCGTAAAGTGGCCTTCTTTGGCTTTTCTTCTTTTTTTAATGGAGATACTGGGAACTAAACCCAGGACCCCCCTGTGCATGCTAAACATGCACTCTGCCACTGAGCTAGTCCCACCCCTGCTTCTTCATCTTTCTGAAATGCCTTTTGCTGGGAATTCTTCCGTATCAGATAGTAAAAATGTGATGGCTACTTTCACTGCATTTGTGTTTTTCTTGTGTATCTTTGTAAATCATTTATTTTCAGTCTTTTTGTCTTAGCTACATCTGTTTCTACACAGATTAATGTTATATTTTGGTTTGCTAGATATTCTAAAAATGTTTTCTTTTAACATTTTACATTGATGAACATTATCGCTACCTGTGGGCTCATCTCTGTCACTTTCATATGTATTCAAATGAATGGATGTAATTTTCACTTTGTAGCCCTTCTCTTTCCTTTCTGTATGCGTGTGCCTATGTGTGTGCCTGTTTGTATATGTGTGTATGCATACAAATATGTATGTATGTGTGCAGTATTCAGAAAGGTCTGCATTTTATTCTAATGGCTACCTTATATTAATATCATTATATGTTCTTTTTAGTTTCCTCTCTTTGGTTGATGTCTGTTGGTTCCGTACTATGAGCGATATTGAAAAGAGCAAGTAACCCCCTTCTCCCTCGCCCCTGGATCTAATCTGAAGAAGCATAAGTAGAAGCCCATGGACAAGCTCAGTCTCCTTTTTCTAATCCTTCCCCGCCTCACCCCATTTTCTGATCACCGCGTGTATCCTCACTGTCAGGGCATCTCTGACCCCTGTATCCTCTCTCATGTCTTGTATAACCATTATCCTGTCATAGTTCTAAAGGTAAATGCATATATGTGTCTGTTGCCCACCAGCAGTCCCCTGATTGTTCGCTGTCCTCATTCTGGTGGTCTGCAGCTTGTTCTGAGTCGATTCTTCTAGAAGGGCTGTGGGAACAATATTCTCCAAGTTCTTGCGTGTTGATAACAGTGTGTCTGTTGCCTTTGTACCTGAGAGTCAGGTTGGCTGGGTGTAAACTCCCTGCCTCCCATTTTTCTTCCTCAGGTATCTTAACTCTGCTCCTCCCTTGTCTTCTGCCGTGAAGTGATGCACTCAAAGTTTCATGACAAACTGACGTTCATTTTCATCTAAGTGACTTAGTCTTTTTCATGGATACTCAAAGGATTTTTCTTATTTTAAGCCAACATCTTTACCAGCACACACCTTCATGTTGGCCATTTGTAGTAAGTTGCTCAGTTTTCAGTGTGCCCTTTCGGGTAGTTTCATGACTTTATTTGATGACAGTGTTCTGTAATTACACTTCCTGCTATCTGTCCAGTCTACTGCTTTCATTTTTCTTCCTTGGGTTCTCCTGTTACATGGATGTTTGCACTTCTTTGCCTATATTTTATTTTTGTCACTTTCCCTCAGAACCTTTTCAGCCCCTCATTTCTTTTTAGTTTTTAATCCGTTCTTTTCACCTTTTAATATTCAAAGGTGCTCTTCAGCACGTTCGCCCTCTTGTGTTCCTTCTGTTCTTTGTCTTCGTTTTCATTCCTTTCTGAGCCCTTCTGCCTCATTTCTGAGTTTTTCTATTTCCCGTTTATGTTATTCTCTCACATATTATTTTCTCATTTTTTCATTTTACTCTAAACTCTTCAGATTACATTTTTCCCCTATTTTGTCAGCACATCTTTCTAGCATGTTTCTTATTCTCTCTTTTCAAAGAATTAAAAAAACCCCACTACTGTGGCCAAATCAAACTCGCCTCAGTTACTGTAGCATCAAGTAACCCCTCCTGGACCTCTGGGCACCTTCTCCCTCCCTCGGGCCCCCCCCCATGTCCCCCAGTTTGTGCTAAGTCCCACTCGCCCTTCAATAGGCTTAGAGTTACTTTCTCAAGGCGGTGGAAAGTGCGCTCCACCCCTGAATACATTTGGCCCCTCTCCTTAATTGTGTCTACTAGTCAGCTCAGGCTGCCCTAACAAAACACCAGACTGGGCGGCTTACACAACAAAAATGTATTTTCTCACGGTTCTCAAGACTGGAAGTCCAAGGTCAAGGCGCCAGCAGGATTGGGTTCTTCTGAGGCCTCCCTCCTTGGCTTGCAGACGGCCACCTTCTTACTCCCTCTTCACAGGGTCATCGTCTGTGCCTGCACCCCTGGGGTCTCGTCCTGGTCTTATAAGAGCACCAGTCAGATTAGGGCCCCACCCTAATGACCTCATTTTAACTTAATCACCTCTTCTAAAGCCCTTCGCTTCAAATACAGTCACATTCTGAGGTACTGGGAGTTGGGGCTTCAACGTGAGAATTTAGGGGGATACAGTTTTGCCCATAACAGTGTTTCCACATCACCTAGCACTGCTCTCGTTAGAGCACTGCCCACTGACAATTGGAAAGGCTCCTTT
Source organism: Camelus ferus (assembly GCF_009834535.1). Taxonomy (NCBI): domain Eukaryota; kingdom Metazoa; phylum Chordata; class Mammalia; order Artiodactyla; family Camelidae; genus Camelus; species Camelus ferus. The sequence goes on from NC_045732.1 coordinate 14,056,591, forward strand.
CCTGTCTTTGTCCCCAAGGACTGTAAGCTCCAAGGGGAGAGGCACCAGGTCGCTCCAAAGTGTTGCCGGCCCTCAGGCGTTGCGCTGCGGGTGCGCCTGGCGCTCCGGCTGCATGAACCGGGTGAGTCAACGAGGCAAGTCTCCAGTAGGCGCCGCTGCTGCGTAACCGGGGACCACAAAGCTAGTGGCTTAAGACAACACAGATTTATGCCCTTACAGCTCTGGAGGTCAGAAGTCTAAAATGGCTCTCACTGGACTGAAATAAAGGTATCAGTAGGGCTGTGTTCATTCTGGAGGCTCTAAGGGAGAATATTTTTCCTTGCTTTTTCCAGCTTCCAGAGGCTGCTTACATTTGTTGGCGTATGGCCCCTTCCTCCATGTCTAAGAAGAAAGAACAAATCCAACTCCACATTGGATCTGTTTCTTTTACTTTAACCTTTGTATTCTGTTGCTTTTGCTGTAAGCTAAAAATGTTGCCTAGAGCCTGAACTAGACAGGAGAGCCCATTCTCAAGGCTCTGACCTTTTAAGGTGTAACACTTCTTCATTCATACAGAGACAAAAAGTTGCAGAACAGAGAAAAACATGTGTCTTGTTGGAGGTTTATAGGAACATCGCGACCTGAACTACGTGGACAGCTGCTAGAACAAAGGATTCCTATACCAAGAAGTTAGTAACAACCAACCACACCCCCTCCCCTGTTAGTATAAAAGAAGCCTGAACTCTATCTTGGGTAAAATGGTTCTTTGGGACACTAGTCCACCATCTTCGCAGTCTGCTGGCTTTTGGGATAAAGTTGCTATTCCTTGCTCCAACAACTCATCTTTTGACTTACTGGCCTGTCCTGCAGTGAGCAGTATGGGCTTGGACTCAGTAACACATCCTTGAGATGAGCGGAATAGTATCTTCAAACCTCTGTCTCTCTGATTTCTGTTTCTATTGTCACATCTTCTCTGACACTGACCCTCCTGCCTTCTCTCTTATAAGGACACTCGTGATCGCACTGGGCCCACCCAGACAACCCAGAACCATCTCCCCATCTCAGGAGCCTTCACCTCATCACAGCTGCAACGTCCCTTTTGCCAAGTAAGGTAACATGTTCGCAGGTTCTGGGAGTTAGTCTGTGAACATCATTCAGGGCGAGGCTCGTTATTCAGCTGGCCATAGAGGTGTGCACCTCTGAAGGGACTTTTCTTTTATTCTGATACATGTGCACTCTTGTCAGGCATCTCAATTTTTGCTTTGAAACTAGTGATCAGACACTCCCCTCTCACTTTAGAACAAGATTTGCGGGCCTCTGGTGATGTCCAAAGGCAGAGGCTGCACATTTTGTGGCATTTGGAAACATCTTGCCTGGAACCTGTGGCCAGAGGCACACAGCCTTCTGGAATCAGTGCTTTTCCGTCCTCCCCATCGACAGACACTCTGGCCAGATTGCCTTTCCTACTCTGCAATTACAGGCACAATCCCCTGGGTAATAAACACAAATTGTTTTATTGCAATGGAATTAGTTTAAAAAAAGTGCTTCACAGCACTACCTGATAGAATTAACTATCTGTGATAATGGTATTATTTTATATCCACACTAAAATATTGTAGCCACCAGCCCCATGTGGCTGTCAAGCACTTGACATGTGGCTAGTGTGACTGAGGAATTGAATTGTTTTTTTCTACACTTAAAATGTTTATTTATATATACAACATATAAATATATATGTATATTATACGAATATATGAAACTGCATTTAAAAAAAATCATAGAGCCAGAGCAGAAGAGCCCTAATACTTCAGCCTTGTGAATTTAATTAATTAACTAAGTAAGTAAGTAATTATTGAAATACAGTCAGTTACAATGGTGTGCAGCACAGTGTCCCAGTCATGCATATACATACATACATAAATTTTCATATTCTCTTTCATTAAAGGTTATTACAAGATATTGAATATAGTTCCCTGTGCTATACAGCAGAAACTTGGGTTTTTTTTTTTTAATCTATTTTTATATATAGTGGCTAACATTTGTAAATCCCAGACTCCCAAATTTATCCCTTCTCACCCACTTGCTCTGGTAACCATAAAATTGTTTACTATGTCTGCGAGTCTATTTCTGTTTTATGGATAAGTTCATAGTATCCTTTTTTTTCTTTTTTTCTTTTTTTAGATTCCACATATGAGTGATATCATATGATATTTTTCTTTCTCTTTCTGGCTTACTTCACTCGGAATGACAATCTCCAGGTCCATCCATGTTGCTGCAAATGGCATTATTTTATTCTTTTTTATGGCTAAGTAGTATCCCATTGTATAAATATACCACAGCTTCTTTATCCAGTCACCTGTCGATGGACATTTAGGTTGTTTCCATGTCTTGGCAATAGTAAATAGTGCTGCTATGAACTTTGGGGTGCATGTGTCTTTTCTCATTAGAGTTCCCTCTGGATATATATATGCCCTGGAGAGGGATTGCTGGATCATATGGTAAGTCTATTTTTAGTTTTTTGAGGAATCTTCATACTGTTTTCCACAGTGGCTGCACCAACCTGCATTCCCACCAGCAGTGTAGGAGGGTTCCCTTTTCTCCACAGCCTCTCCAGCATTTGTCATTTGTAGATCTTTGAATGATGGCCATTCTGATTGGTGTGAAGTGATACCTCATTGAAGTTTTGATTTGCAATTCTCTGATAATTAGTGATATTGAGCATTTTTTCATGTGCCTGTTGATCATTTGTATTTCTTTCTTGGAGAACTGCTTGGAACTTCTGCCCATTTTTGGATTGGGTTGGTTTTTTTTTTTTTTTTTTTTTGGTTATTCAGTTATATAAGCTGTTTATATATTCTGGAAATTAAGCCTTTGTCAGTCACGTCATTTTCAAATATTTTCTCCCAGTCCGTAGGTTGTCGTTTTGTTTTGCTTATGGTTTCCTGTAGTGTGCAAAAGCTTGTAAGTTTAATTAGGTCCCATTTGTTTATTTTTGCTCTTATTTCTATTGCCTGGGTAGACTGCCCTAGGAGAACATTGTTAAGATTTATGTCAGAGAATGTTTTGCCTATGTTTTCTTCTAGGTATACCATGTCTTGCCTTATATTTAAGTCTTTGGTCCATTTTGAGTTTATTTTTGTGTATAGTGTGAGAGAGTGTTCCCACTTCATTGACGTACATGTGGCTGTCCAGTTTTCCCAACACCACTTGCTGAAGAGACTGTCTTTTCTCCATTGTACATTCTTGCCTCCTTTGTCGAAGATTAATTGACTGTAACTCTGTGGGTTTATTTCTGGGCTCTCTATTCTGTTCCATTGATCCATATGTCTGTTTCTATGCCAGTACCACAGTGTTTTGATTACTGTAGCTCTGTAGTATTGTCTGAAGTCTGGGAGGGTTATTCCTTCAGCTTCATTCATTTTCTTCAATATTGACTTGGCAATTCTGGGTCTTTCATGATTCCATATAAGTTTTAGGATTCTTTGTTCTAGTTCTGTGAAAAATGCCCTGGGTAATTTGATACAGCCTTGTGAAGTTTAAATTTTATTAATTTAAATTAACTTAAACATACATAGCAACTTGTGGCTAATGGCTACCATATTGAACCAGTGCAGTTTTACAAAAATCAAATTTCCAATCCATAACATTAATGGAATCACTATGCTGCACTCGAAATTGACACAACATTGTAAACCGACTATACTTCAATAAAATTTTTTTTCCCAATCCAAAGCACCTGGACAATAGACAGCTTTTCTCAAAGGCCAGGTCCTGGGTGAGAAAAGCTGTCCCTTGTTCAGGCGCAAGAAGACCGTTTACCTCGATTGCCTGGGTACCGTGGAGATACCATTCTCCTTTCCAATTACAGGCTCAGTAGTTTGAAGCCAGCTGTGGTGAGAGAATTTACACCATGGTAACCTGCAAAGGCTACAAATCAAGGTTCCACCCCCATCCACCCCCACCAACCCCCACCCTTGGAGAGCTGGGTTTTGAACCTTGATCAGCACACCACTGTGCTTATGCCAGTTTGAGGAGATTGGCCTACTGAACTGCCTTGGCACAATCTGAGTTTCCTGGCATCCAAAGAGAAAAAGGAGACGCTTATCAGACAGGAAAACAGTTTTCCAGGGGAAGCAAGGATTCTCTTAGTGCTACACAGGATCTTCTCTCAGGCTTCTTAGAAAGACAATGTCCTTGACAACTCCCCGGGAAACTGCAGAGGGCTTTCAAAGCTGTTGTCACAACAAACAAACAGGGGAAAGTCGTCCATGTTTGCAGCTTTCTGATGTTCATCGTGAGGACCATGGCTCAGAGTGCCTGGGGAAGGCGGCATGGCATCTTCTAATAGTCTACCTCGTTCACTGATTCCCCAAAACTTTTATGGGTTGGTCACACGTACCGCTCCACACTAGGTGTGGGGGAAAGCATACTCATTTGGACCATGTGTCTGGATGTGCGTGAACTCAGGACAGATGAATGAGGGTCCTCACCTCCAGGTTTTATCAGACACACAGCTTATAGTACCATTTACCAGATACTCAGGGTTGGAATTTGGAGGAGGTGAGGAAGGTCCCTGCTTTGGGTACAAGATTTAAGTGAGCACCAAAAAAAATCACTCATCAAGATAATATATTATTTATTAAAATCAAAATTAATGCAAAAATTCACAATGAGCCAAATGTCACATTTTGCAATAAAAACAGGTTATTGTTTCTTTGACGACCCTGCATTACTGTGTGAGAGGAGTAGTCATTTCCAGCTGGCCGGGGGTTACATGCCCTGCTGGTCCCCATGGGCGGGTTTTTGTGGGTTGACAATGGTATGCAAATAAATTGGGCCACGTGGGGCTTTCTGTATACTTTTGTGTGTGATTGTGAGTCTTTATTAACTTTTTCCACTTGGCTCAAAATATGGAAGGATATTTTGATAAGCATATAAAGGGGGACCCATTTTTCCTTGTGTCTCAGGCTCCAGTAAGGCTCTGCAAGGCACTGCTGGCTCTTTCTGAATCCCTCCCTGAAGCCTTACAACGTTCCTAGGTGGCGGATACTATTATTACCACTACTGCTCCCCACTTTGCAGAAGGGAACATCGAGGCTTGCAGAAACTTGGGACATAGCACAGACAGTAATAGTGTCACATGGTCATGTAATACTTGAAGATGGTGCATGAGACCATTTGGAGACAGTGTTGGTTCTGGTGTAACACCGGACCTCAGAGACGGTTCTGACACTGGGCTTTCAGAGATGGGTAAATCCAGGAGCTCGGGGGTGAATGGGAACAAATGATTTGGTGCACCCTGGACAGTGCTATGTGGAGGGTCCCAGGGAGCTAGGGCGGTGCCAGGGTGGGAAGCCGGGGCACCCGACAGAGGACTCCAGCCCCAGGGAGTGGGAGACTGATGTCAGGGCTGTCTGTGAAATGGGGCCGAGCATACTTGCCCTCCCCTTGCCAGAAGGCTGCTGCCGGAACCAAATGCCACTGCAGAGGGCGGTGCCCATACACCGGACATTTGCAGCATGGGTATAAGGGGGCTTGAATTTTTTTTTTTTTACCATGTAATGTGTTTCCAGTTTTTTTGTCCCTGCCCATGGCGTCCCCTCCCCAGAGAGAACCACGCTTTGCAGTTTCCTGTGCATCAATTCTGAAACTACGAATATACAAGTTATACTTCCCACCTGCCAGCGGTACCACATTGAAGGGATTATAATGAAGCAGAGCTTCCAGCGTCTTATACAATGGTGAACTTTTAAAAATGGCTTAGAAATGGAATGTTTTGCGGCATCAAATTATACTTTGTAAGTAAAGCTAAAGCAGGGTTTCTCTGCTTTGGCACCAGTGATGTTATTGGCTGGAACATTCTCTGTTGCGAGGCTGCGCTGTGCACTGCAGGCCGGTGAGCAGCGTTCCTGGTCTCCACCCACCAGATGCCAGGAGCACCCCCTCCCTGAGTTGTGGCAGCCAAAAAATGTCCCCAGACATTGCCAAACTTACCAGCAGCAGATAGGAGGGGAAAATAGTAGAAATTTGTGAAGAAAGGAGAAGGTGCCAGTATGGAGACATTAAAGCTCAAAGGTCGTAAGTATTCAAGGACTATTTTCGGGAAGGATGGTTAACGGCTTTCTGTCTTCACACAGAGCAGAATAAGAAGTGAATTTAAATGGAAGACAAATTGAGATGAACATTAACACAAGTTAACGGTAAACAGTAACACCAGTTCTGGGCTACTTCTTTCCTGAAGATCTTTATGAATAGAACGACCTAGAATGACGAGGAAATGTTCTCCCGGGGCTCTGCGGTTAAGATTTGAGAAACTTCAAGTAATGAAATCTGCGTTTAAAAGTATATATTCCATGATCGTGTCTACTACTATGGTGCTTTTTAAAAAAACAAGCAATAACTATTTCTTGTTACAAAAGCAATATATGTTCATCATAGATAAATTAGAAAAGGTAGCTAAACTAAAAAGAAAATGAGAAACACCCTTAACCCTGCTAATGAGTGAAATCCCAAGTTTGATACTTCAGTGAATTTGCTTCCTAATTGTTTACTATGTTCATGTGGAAAGGTGTCTGCATAATAAATAGATTAACTGTAGGGGTGGCAAACATTTCCCCTTCTTCCCTTTTGGGTCTTTTGACTGGTTTAATAATTAAATTGACATAAAATGGATAAACAAGAGAGAAGTAATTTTAATTTCCTACAGTACGGACATCCCTAGAATTATGAGATGCCAGAAAGTCACCAAAGCAGGCAGCTTTTATACCTTCTCGACAAGGAAAGAATAAATCTGTGAGGAATTGGTGAAATAAGGGGTTTGGGCTTGGGCTAGCAAATCAGTGAAGTAACAAGTTTTGTTTATACAGCCTTCCAGGCGGTGAATTCCCTGTCTCTGGCTAAAAGGATGTCTTTTATCCATCTGGTCCAGGGAGGGTACCTTCACATGCTTTTGGGGGGACCAAGGAAGGCCAAAGCCTCCTTCTTCTACAGGCTGTTTCTTAAGTAACTTTAATTCAAAATCATCAATATGCTGAGTGGCATATTGTGGGGTGGCACCTACATACCTTAATTGGATCATTCAGCACATGATGCTTTGGCACTTACTTACTTTTTTCATCTAATACACTGTAAATGTCTTTACATGTCAAAAAGCGTCGGCCACCGTATCAATTTTCACCCTTCCATTGTACCGATGTTTTATAATTCCACCCATCCTCTGTTTTTGCAAACTTTAACTTGCTTCTGGTGCTTTGAGGTCATAAATAATAGTGCCGCAGTTTTTCCTTTCATGATTTTTTCCATTCCCTTCCTTTTTTCCCCCTGGGGCTAGTTCCCAGAGCAAAGGATTCCAATAGCTGTCCAGCCCACAGTATTTTTCAACCTGCGCATATTCGTAAGGATTTTCATAGGAATTGCTAAACAGCCCACCAGGAAGATTGCTCAATTTACATTCTTATGGGTGGTATCTGTTTTTCTTTTTTTTTTAAGTCTTTGCCAAAATGACAATTTTATAGGCGGGGGTGGAGGATGTTGCAAGGGATCTCATTCTCTTGAAAACTGCGACCCCCCAGTTCTAGGCCTTTTCAGAATTGCCGGTTTCCTTACCGTTGTTAATACTTGAACAGTCACCTGGAGAAGAGGAGGTGAAACTAACCTACCGGCAAAAAAATCGCCCCATTACGAGTCAGGTGCCTTTACTTTAGTCACTTCCGCGAAGCCATTTCCGCCAAGCCAGAACACAGGGCAAGACACTGCAGACCTCCGGAGGGCATTTTATAGACCACCTGCCTCCCCACCTCCCACTGATTCCTGGAACTCCCACCACTGTAGCCCGCGCAGCCCAGCCCCAGCGGGCAGCGAGCCCTGTGTCAGGGACGCCGAGTTTTCTCTGGACACGAAGGCACCGACGGTAGGAGGCGAACGAGATTGGCAGGGCCAGCCTCCAGATCCCACAGCTGACCCAGCCGGCTGGGCAGGGCTGAGTGGCTGGGCGGAGCACGTGATGCTCCCAGCCTGGCACTTGGGTGGGGCGGGGGCGGGGGCGGGGGCGGGGGTGGGGGAGTAGCGGGGTTGGGGGTGGGGCCCGCCCTGGGCGCCTGAGGCTGAAATCGACATTTGCCTCTGGTAGGAAAATGAACTTGTCCACTTCTGTCTCTATCAGCCTCTCAACCCACTGGAGCAGGGGATTTCGGTAGCATTTTAATTTTATATCTCAGGAACCTGAAAGCAAAAGGTAAGTTGCTTATCACTCAGAAAAATAAATGAGAGCAGGGACCTTGCATATCACACGGCCACTTTGTTGATTTTTAAAATCGAGTTGAAAATAACCGATCGCTATGAGAGGCAAGGGCCGTTATTTATCCCCAAATTAGAGACTGACCTTCTGAACAGAAATTTGGTTAATCTGGGGGGAATGGTGGTGAAAGGGCCCGGGTTAAATATAGAAGGACATGAAAGCTGCCGGAATAAATAGCAAGTCAGTAACCCTGGCCTGCTTGTGAAACAATCTATTTCACATCTCTTTCAGGGGCGGGAGCAAAAGGAATGTTAAAATTGTAATTTAAACTCAAACGAAGTCAACTAATCTATATGAAAATGGAATACAAATAAAAACAGTTCCTGCTTTTGCCCTTTCACATTTCAGAAACGTTTATGTAGTTTGGCAAGAAAGTTGGTATGTTCATTGATTAAGTTTGAAATACGCCATTTCAAATTTATGAAATGATCACAGTTGGAATTTTCTAAGGCTTTCCAAGGAAGGGTGTTTCAGTTGTGAATGAGAAATGTTGACATTGTACATGTTTTCTGTAATAGTAAAATGACTCACTTCACAGAATATGATAAAAATTAGAAAATGTGAAATAATGAGTTATTGTGAATTAACTTTCATGTCTGAGAGATCAAATTCTTTGCCAGAAGATTTAAGAAAACAGAACAACTATGCTCATGCAACAGCACTTTATTTTAAATAATCAAATGTTTAATAAGTAGTATCAATATGTGGTGTCACTATTTTTTTCTTTGGCAAACACACGTTAATATTGGAATGTAGCTATTGAGAGTAATTAAAGCATTATCCATCAGTGCAATTAGTATACAATTCCACAGTGAATAGGCTTCAAATGAACGTATTTGATTGATATCGTATTTGATGCACAATTTGAAACACTGACCTTCTACGCAAAGTATGTATACGCACTCTATATTTTTGATTTGCACAAAATATATTTATTTATTTCTCCATTGCATTTGATAAAGATTTTAAAAAACCCACTAAATTGTTTCCTTTCATTACTAATCCCCTTATTGCCAGCTCGTTTGAAATCCTATTACCTGCCTGCGTGGAGCCTGGAGTCATTTGGGTCTTTCCTTCGTGTGCTGTTTGTTTCACACAGTTGGTGAAAGGCGAGGGAAGCTACCCACATCAAATAAACCTCCCTGAGAAGCGGCCAGAGCCGGGCTTCCGACCACTGGCTCCTCACCTCCAGGGACTTCCAGGGTCTTCCCACCACCCCCCTCCTCACCCCGAGGGCGTCACGTGGCGGCGTGGGGCCCGCCTCCCGGTGACGTCACCGCGCTCGCAGCCGTCGCGCTGAAGAAAGGATGCTCTAGGATGCTGTGCAGGTGGGCGGCCGGGCTGCGCCATGCGGCACTGCAGGTAAGGGACTCTGCAGGCGGAGCTCCTGCCCGCCGGCCTGCAGCCCGTCGGCGCCCCAGGAAGCAAAAGTGAGGTCTCTGGCTGCTGTGGCCGCCACATGCTCCAGGCGGCAGGGGGCCGGGGCGGGGGGGGGGGGGCGGCCGAGGCGGGGTGAGGAGCACGGCTGTTAAGGGCTTACCCGTGACTTGGGTCTTGGCATGCCCATCCCGGGAAAGTGGGCAGGGGCCAGACAGGAAGACCTGGGCTTCCTGCACAGGTGGGAAAAAAAATCCGGAATGATCACAATACATGCATTATAAGGAGAGAGAGGGGCTTGTCAGGTAACTATTAACTGTTTACCAACTGTCATTGTCCTTAAATACGGACACATTTACTAATTCTCCTTACAGGGGTTTGTCCTCAGTATTTAGCCTGATTTCTTTCAAAGCAAAGGCTGCTTTGCTTGAAATGAAATGGAAAACTTCTTGGTTTGCAAAATAAGAGCTAGATGTGCAGTCAAAATTGTTTTGCATATTTTTGCAAGGTTCCAGCATTTAACGGGGCTATGTCAGAAATGTGTTTTTTCTCCCCCTCCGGGTGTTTTAGGTGGATTTAAAAATAAAAGTATGCAATACAATACATGTAATAAAATAAAGCCTCCAAAGATAACATGCACATGTAAGACAGCACCAATCAGCTACATCTCTTAAGAACAAAATGGTCTTGAGAAAGGGATGGAGGTGGAGATGAACAGCAAAACCTATGCATTCCCAGTGTCTCCTTCATTCCCTTGCTGGCTAATTCACTTGCGGAAAGAAGGGGCTTGCTGACTCAGCGGCAGATGGAGGAGGGGGGGGGTCAGGTGACTTTTCAGTTTTAGCAGGGCAGGGGCTGGGATTTTAATGGACTCTTTTGAGAGTTCCGACCTGTGTTTACACTTCCTTCTCTGGTTCGCCCACAACCCGTGGCCAGGATGTGTGGACACCCTTAGGAGGAGAATGTGGCATTCTTTCCTGTAAAACAGGACCCCTCTGGAAGCGGTAGTGTCAGTAAATTGTATTGGAACTCGTGCCGTAAATAATTCGACACATCAGCAACTGTTGAAGGACCCATAAAGCAGTGTTATTTTAGTTGATAATTAAAGAAGGCATTTCTTTCAGAGTCTGGACACCCTGATGGGTTGCTGCAGTAATTCAGTAATTCGTTTACTGCAGTTTTCTTCAGGTTGGGTTCAGGTTGGCTGTAAGAGTTAAGATCCTCGGGTCCGCACCCTCTCTTCTCCCCTAGCCCAACCACAGACAGTAGAGCAGGTGATAAAGACTGACGTAGTGGAGACCTGGTTCTGCTTCTGGCTTTGGGACTGTGTAACCTGGGACAAGTCACTTTGTGTCTTTGGGCCTCAGTTTTCTTTTCCTCAAAGCAATCATGGCGTTTGAATCAGGGTTTCTCAACCTTGGCACTATTGGCATTTGGGGCTGGATCAATCTGTGGCGGGGCTGTCCTGTGCACTGTAAGATGTTTAACTGCATCCGTGGTCTCTGCCCATGAATGTTGGCAGCACCCCTCACTGCCAGTTATGACAATCCACGATGTCTCCAGACACTGCCAAGTGTCCCTTCGTGGGGCCCCTTGCCGCTGGTTGAGAACCACCGATTTGGACGATCTCTAAATGCTCTTCTGGCTCTGGGATCCTAAAAATCATTTTCCTATGATTTGTTTGACACCGAGCCCTTGGTTAGAGATCAGATTCCCTTTCATGATGTTGTATATACTGGGAAACACAATGTGCAGGCTTTTTATGCTGTGGGCTTCCAGAAATAGCTTCTGTCAAAAAGGGGAGGCCTGTTTGGGTGCCAGTTGTAGCTGGCAGCTAGCTGGGCAGAAAGGAGAGTGTCGGGGAAAGAGGAAGAAATGCCAGCAGGAGACCAGCGTGCGGACCTGGGGGAGACCTAGCAGCCCAGACTCCCTTTCCTTACCTGTGAAAGTGGGACTAGCAGGGTCCATGTCAGGGGCTTGTGAGGAGGGAATGAGACCTCGGGGTGCTGGCACCCGTTGTGGCGGGGAGATGGTGGTGACCTGTGGCCTGGATGAGGCTGGCACCAGCTGCCCGCAGAGCCCCGGCCTGGACCTGGCAGGTGGTGGCCGTCACGTGCTTTAAGCTTTAGTACAGGACTGGCCCCTGAAGGTCTGGCTCGAACACTTTGGAGGGCGGCTTTGGCTGCATCAATTTGCCTCTTGGAGCTGTTGCTGAATCTATAAAATGGGGCTCTGGTACTTGCTGGTCCTGCTTCCTTGGCTTTGGGGGGATCAGATGGATGTAAGGAGGTCGGCAAGCTGGGAAACTCCTGAGAGACAAGAGGCAGTGATGGCCGCAGCTTTGTAAAGTGTGGGCCATGCTTAGTGTGTGTATATGTGGGGTGGGAGCTTAGACTGACCAGAAAAATGATCCTCGTCTCCCCACAGCCTGGGACTTCAGTGTTCCCCTCCTGCCGTTCCCTTGCCATCAGCTCTCTCTCTTTCTGCCTCTTCCAGGCGACTAAAAATTGGGGGAGGTTTGGCCTTTGGTGAGAAAAAGCCACTGAGCAGAAGCCAAGGCCCAACCAAGCTGCCTCCTTCGCCCACTTCCCCACCATTGTCTTTACATGTGGCCCTCACAGACGGTGAGACAGCTCGTCCCCACCCTAGAGCAGGCCTCACTCTCGTGCGCCTCAGAATGGCTTGGCACCCTTGGCGGGCCATCTGGCGCTGTCTCTGCGCCATCAGTATCAATATCATGAAAGAAACTTCACAAGGAGGGGGATTCTCCATCAGATGAGGTCAGTGAGACAGAATAGCTCTCCTAGGCAGCCGTGCTGCTGTGACAGAGAGAGGACCACGGACTTGGTGCCTTCTTAACATCAGACATTTGTTTCTCATGCTTCTGGAGGAGGGAAGTCTGCGATCAGGGTGCCAGAGTGGTTGGCTTCTGGGTTGCAGACAGCTGCCTTCTCCCTGTATCCTCACTTGGCGGGAAGAGGGTGAGCTGGCTCTCTGGCCTCTTCTTGTAAGGGCAGGAATCCCATCGTGAGGGCTCCACCTTCATGACCTCATCACCTCCCAAAGGCCCCACCTCCTAACATCATCACATTGGGGATTAGGATTTCAACAGATGAATTCTAGGGGGACACGTTTGGTCCATGACAGTAACCAAATATAACTTGTAGCCCTTGATTGGATCCTGGCCTGAACAAACATCTATAATAGGCATTGGGGACATCTAGTTTATTTTTATGTGAATGCCTATTAGATGATACAGGGAGAATACTGTAAATTTTACTAGATGCAATAGTCTTGTGGTGTGGTAGGCACCCAGCTCAGCCAGTCTCCTGATTCCTGACACAGAAACGGTGAGATGAGATGTGTTTGTTTCCTGCTGCCATGTTTTGGGGTAATTTGTTACACAGCAGTAGGTAACTAACACATGTGTGTGTGTGTAGTAGAGTCTTATTTTTTTGGTGATGCATGCTGAGGTATTTAGGGATGAAGTGTCATGATGGCAATAACTTAAAGTTAGTTTTATTTTTAAATTAAAAAAATTTTTTTTAAGTCAATTTTTTTTTTTAATGGAGGTACAGGGTATTGAACCCAGGACCTCATGCACACTAAGCACGTGCTCTACCACTGAGCAATGTCTCACCCCAACCCCTGCAATAAGTTACTTTTAGTTAGTTTTTTTTTTTTTGAACATTTTTAGGGAATCTCTTTAATGTGTAGCTGAGTAGAAGACAGATAAATTCTCAAACCTGCTTCTGCATTCAATTTGTTGCAGTATCACATGTCATGTGGCCTCTGGAAAATTCCACTGTATCCTGATGAGAGAATGAGAATGGAAAAAGACAAATAACAACTTAAGGTTATTATAAGAATATTTTTGACAGCATGGACCCCCTTAAAGGGTCTTGGGGGCCCCAGGGTGTCTCCAGACCACACTTTGAAAACCACAGTAATTTACTTTTAACTAATTCAGATAAACGGAGAGTGCGAGGAGGCACATAAAGTCAGATAGGAACACTTGTTGACTTTGGGGTTCATCAGACTCTTCCCTGTAATGTTCTGTGTATTTGAAAAGGTGCACAATTAAAAGTTAAAAAGAAGATAGAAAAGATATGTAGACTCGGGCATGTGGGGGATTGTGATTGAGGAGATCTGGGGGTGCAGCCCAGGGGGAGCATTTTTACCCTGATCGCACGGACCTGCGGCCTAAGCTGTGACCTGCTGGCCGGAGGGTCCCAGCTTAGCCACGTGCCCTGCGTCCCTCCGCCCTCCCGAACCAGACCCAGAGGGTTAGGTGGCGGCGACGGCTCATCTGTGCTCCCTCCGCCGATGAGGATGAGGGGTTGAAGACACTCTCCCTCGTCAGCAGACTATCTTGTTGGCTATGGGAAAGGCCTTACTATCAAACCCTTGCTTGACCATATTTTCAGGGGATGGCCGGAGATACGTTTTCCTTTCTAAGGGCAGGGGTGGGTTTCCTTTACGAGCGTGATAAGTATTTTTTGAATGACTTGTTATTCTTTGAAATAGTAATATATGCATGATGTGAGAATTTCAAGCAGGATCAAGGTTATGCAAAGAAAACGAAGTCTTTGTCCCATTTCCATTGTCCCCTGACCCCCCCTTCCAAAGGCCATCACTGGTAACTTTCTTTTTTTTTTTTTCTTTCTTTATTTAAAATTTTTTTTATTGGTGGAGGTACTGGGGATTGAACCCAGAACCTCATGCATACCAAGCACACACTCTACCACTGAGCTATTCCCTCCCCTTCCCCACTGGTAACGTTCATATATATTGTTTCAGAAGTGTCTGTGCAAATACCCCAACTATAGATTGTATAGAGCCCTTTCTTTTTTCTTTTTTCTTTATTGGTATGTAATTTACATGGAGTGAAATGCATGGATCTTAATTCAGTTGGGTTTTTCCTTTTTTTTTCTTTTTTAATGGAAGTATAGTCAGTTTACAATGTTGTATCAATTTCTGGTGTACAGCATCATGTTTTAGTCACACATGTACATACATATATTCCTTCTCATATTTTTTTAAATTGAAGCTGCAATGTGTCAATGTCTGGTGTACAGCACGATGTCCCAGTCATGCACGTACATACAGATATTCATTTTCATATTCTTTTTCATTAAAGGTTATTACAAGATACTGAATATAGTTCCCTGTGCTGTACAGTAGAAACTTGTTGTTTATTTTATATATAGTAGTTAGTATCAGTTCAGTGGGTTTTGACAAATGAAGAGAGAACATTCTCGGTGCTCCTGGAGGGCCCCGTCTTGTCCTCCTTTAGCCAAATCCTCTGGCAGAGGCAACACCGTACTGATTTCTGTTGGCACAGTTTACTTTTGCCTGTTCTTGAACATCATATACATGGAGTCCTATGATCTGCACACTTTTACACTGGCTTCTTCCGCTAGGCATGATCAGCAGATTCATCCGTGTTGTTTCACGTAGCAGTAACGCATTCATTCTGTTTTTCTGTGAAAGTACTTTTAGAGAAAGAATGGAGGCACGAGATATACTTCGTTTCTCTTCCTACTGTTGTTTAGAGGCTGTTTTACACCAACTCGCTCACAGTGTGTTCCAGTGGGGACAGTCTGGAAATTTACTTCACCAGTCCCCTCCTGATGGACATGTGGATGACTCAAGCTTTTGTGATCAGTGCTCATGGTATTATACTAATGTAAAAATGCCAAAGAGGAAAAGACCTCTGGGATTAATTTAATGCCTAGAATTTAGATGTTGGAAACTAGCTTCAAAATCAGAGAAACCCTTATATTTTACCTATGACGAAGAGATGTCCAGAGAAGTCAGGTGACTTGCCCAGGGTCACATGACTGATAGTGACAGAGTTGGGGAACGACCCAGGTCCTCAGATTCCTTGCACAGAATGTTCTTTTTTCCACTGTAGGCTCTGTGAGGGCAGGACTTGTGTGTGCCTTGTTCACCACTGTAAACACAGCACAGAGCACACAGCATAGTAGGTGCTCATTAAATATTAGTTGAATGAAAAATTAAGTGAGCTATTAGGACCCTGAAAAAAGATCCCCAATATCCCAAGAACTGCAAAGGCATTGCCCTGAGACATGAGCCTCAATATTCATTCATTCACTGACTCCTTCATTTACTTCTTTGTTCAGCCAATATTTTTTGGGTCCCTGCAATGTGCATAGGCCAGGGTTTCTCAACCTGGACACTGTGGACATTTGGGCTGGATGATTCTCTGTGGTGGGGCGTCCTGTGCGTTGTGGCATGTTTAGCAGCATCCCTGGTCCCCACCCACTTGATGCCCCGCCCCCCAGTTGTGACAGCTGAACTCCAGACATTGGCAGATGTTCCCTGGTGGGCAGAATTACCCCCGGTTGAGACATACCAGTCTAGGCAGTGGGGTGTACTGTAGAACCAAATGGACAAGGTTTGTGCCTTGGTGGAACTGACATTCCATGGTATTTGATGGATTGTGCTGTAGAGTTAAATATGGCTAGAGGCAAAGGGTGGGCTGCGGTGGATTCAGAGTGCTGGTTAGACTGGGCAGTCTTGGAGGCCTTCCTGAGGGCTCACACATGAACAGGGATAGAGGGGGAGCCATGTGATTATCGAGGGAGAGGAGGGCTCAGGGCTGAGGGAACAGCCTGTGCAAAGGCCCTGAGGCCCTGGGTGCAAAGGCCCTGAGGCCAGGCAGGGCCAGGTGCATCTGATGAATAGCAAGGAATTTGGCATGTGCTGGAGAGTGTGTGGTGGGAGAGGAGCTCTGGGGGGTTGCCAGGGCGGACCACACGGGGACTTGGCAGAAGTGACACCAACCCTGGGCGATTCTAAGTTTGATGGCAAGCCGTGGGGTGTCTTTGGGTGGGAGAGTGACCTGTTGGGACTTGTGTTTGAAAGGATAGCTCCCGCTGCTGTCAGGGGGACAGAACGTGGGTGAGAGAAAGTAGAGTCGCTGGCGAGGAGACCGGGACAGTGGCCAGGTGAGCAGTGACATTTGTGGCCAAGTGAGCTGTAACTTAGAGGACTGTGCCTCTAATTAATTGAGCAGCAATGTTGTGCCTTGGCTAGCAAAGGAGGACGGGCGGTCAGGTCAGATTGTGATCGTGTGATTACAGTGCTTTGAGGTGGCAGCCGCCTATATCACCTCTCGCACCTGTGTCAGGACAGTGTCACTCGTGATGGGCAGTGGTTCGCTGGGACAGCAAAGGCAATGGCATATGTGTTCCACAGCTGGCACTAAAAAGGCTCCCTGTCCGCCTCCTGTTGTGGATGAAGTCCCCTGAGCTTTCTTGTGGCCCCTTGAGCCCGCCCCTCGTCACTGTCACTGTGACCTGGCTGTTCTCTGCCTGGAGGGCTCCCCACCCCTTGGCCCCCATGCTGGGCAGCCTGGGTCACCCATGGTCCACTGCCACCATCCCTCTGCCACATTTCCTTCCTTCCTGTGGTTTGCTCCGGAGGTGCTCGCTTGCTCTCCCGGGAGTCCTTGTGCGGATGCCCGGAGCAGGGAGCTGGCTGTGGGTTGAACTGATGTGAGTTGGAGACCAGAGCCTTCCCTGTTGAGGTGACCGCACCACCTCCTGGAGCCCTGCACGCAGAGAGCCCTGCAGGGCTGGGCCAGGCCCTCGACTTCGCCCCCCACCCCCACCTCCGAGGATGCTGCCGGCCCCACTCCCACCAGCAGCTCCTGGTGGGTCTGGGGTCTGGCTGGAGGGAGCATTGCTCACAGACGTCGCATTCTTTGTGGTCCCCTTGAGAAGTCTGCTCCTGGCCCTGGTGGCTGGGGACCTGCTGACTCATTTCTCGAGGCTGACGCTGCTTCCCTGGTGCTCGCCCAGCATTTTGTACCGCGTCTCTAGGGGCGGATGGAACTTACCCGCTTCTGGGATCTTAGCTTCCCTTCTGGGTCGAGATGGCTCAATGTGATTATTTTTTCCCGTCCACTGGAACCCGTGAAGGCACTGGTTGGGTTAGCAGGACGGGGGCCACCACAACAATGACAGACATGTCATTTTTCCTCTTAGCTCAGTTGTGCCTTCCACTAGCACCCCCTTTGCCCAAAACATATGAATTGATGGACATTTCAGCCTTCACTTTGATAACCACGCTAGAATATAGTTAAGCCACCCCGTGGCCATGTCCCCGCCACGGCCTTGCTCTGAGGACCCCGGGCAGAACATCTCAAGGCTGCACTGGAGGACTCCCCGCATTTAACCTTCACACAGGTGCTAGTTGTGTCTGTGGCTTTGTTTTCATCCGTGAGGGGAGTGGCCCACATAAGCAGGAAATAGATTGTTGTGGAGGAAAATGGTCTGGAGAGGTCCCAGGAGAGGGAGTGACACGGAGTGGCACTTCTCACCAGCATCGTCTTCAGCCGCTATTTTGGGCTGAAATTGTGTCTCTCAAAAATGCATGTATTCAAGTCCTAACCTCTGGTGCCTCAGAAAGCGACCTTATCTGGAGATAGGGCCTCCCAGCCCCTAAGGAACCAACCCTGCTGTCACCTTGGTCTCAGACTTCTGGCCTCCAGACCTGGGAGACAGGAAGTTTCTCCCACATGAGCCCTCTGGCCTGTGGGGCTTTGTTCGGGCAGCCGCAACGAAATAAGACAGCGGTGTTTTCTGGGGCAGGCGAGCCTTCACCCAGCCCGAAGGTCTGAGTGCTACCGAGTCCAAACTCATTCTGCTCGCCGCACAACGGGCCAATAAATCGGGAGATGAGGGGTTGGGGCAAGGAATAATGACTTTATTTGGAAAGCCGGCAGACCCAGAAGATGAAGGACTGATGTCCTGGAGAACCGTCTTCCCCAAGTCAGAATTCAGGCTTTCATACTAAAAAGGGGAGGGGGTGTGGTTGGTTGGTGCAAACTTCTTGGTGTCGGAATCCTTTGTTCTTGCAGCTGACCCTGTGGGTCAGGTCATGATGTTCCTGTCAACCTCCAACAAGACACAGGTTATTCTCTGTTCTGCAACTTTTTAGCTCTGTGTGAACGGAAAAGTTCAAAGGTCAGAGCCTTGAGACTGGGCTCTCCTGTAGATTTCAGGCTCGAGGCAACATTCTTCTACAAAACGTGCAGAGCCAGCGTGACTCAGCACAGGGAGCAGAGCACAGGGTTAGAGCTCAAGGAACACATCCAACATGGAGTCGGATTTGTCCTTCCCTGTCACAGGAGTGGAACCCCGCAGGCCTTTCTGTAAGCTCTTTCTGCACAGCTGAGGAGAAGCTTGGTGAGCAGCGCCCTCTCCGTGGAAGCAGGTAGCTCTTGGGTCCTGAGAGGAACGAGGCCTGTTCGATCCTCTCACCCGCCAAGAGAAGGGCCCTCGGGGCCCGGGCTGGAGTCTGGCTCCTCACTCGCTGTCTGTGAGGCTTGGGCTCGAAACGTAGCCTCTCCTCTGCCTCAGTTTGCTTGTTTGTAATGTGAGCCCGAGGGTGACAGTATTTAGTTCAGAGCGTCAAGAGCCCTGAAGACTGAATCCCTGTGAGGTGCTCAGAACGCGAACCCAGCGAAGTTGTTACTGTTAGTTATTACTGTTGTGAGAAGGAGCCTTCTGGGGGTGTTCTCAGTCCTTGGCCCTTGGCTCCGGGAACACAGAGACCTTGCGGCCCCCTCCTTCTCTCCTGCCCTGTGGGGTGGGGATGTGAGAACACTGAGTCCATTGTGTCACCCAAGGCCATGTGCAGCTGGCCTCATCCCCTTCCCAAGATGCAGGCTGTGTTCCAAAAGGGGACAGAGAGCTGCACAGCCCTGGGGCCAAGGAACCAAGCCATGGAGGAACCCGTGGGAGCAGAAGGGGCGGGGGGAGTGCAGGGTGCTGGGTGGGAGCCGAGGAGGAAGGAGCAGGGGAAGGTGGAAGGGGCGCGCCCCTGCTCTGCCGGCTCCAGGCACATTTTGAAATTGACAGAGGCATTCTCACGTCCCTTTCTGCACGTCTCATGGCTCAGAGCTTGCTTCTCTTGGGGACTCCCATGGTCCTGTGGCCCTTGGTACCTGGCCACGTGGCTACCAGGGGGCTCCTCTCACTGTCAGTGCCACTTGGGGGGGGTTGGGCTGGAGGGTTGGCTAGAAGGGGCGAACAAAGCAGGGCCCCTCACCGTCCTAAAGCTGTCTGCATTTAAAAAAGTGAGACTCCATTATCTGACATGAATTGGAAGTTGGTGGGGTTTCAGGTAAGATGGAGAGGTGAGGGGAGAAGCTTTGACTAGTGGGGGCTGGGATGACTCTCCCTCCTGGATGCACACCCACGTGCAAGCCCCTCCCACGCGGAGCCACTCAGGGCTGACTGTCCTGCCAGCAGGATGCGCTGGAAGGGACGGCGTGTGACTTCCAAGACTGGGTCACGACACTGCTTCTTCCCCTGGCTCCTCTGCATCACCTGTTCTAGAGGAAGCCAACTGCCACGTCCGGAGGACGCATAAGCAGTCCTGTGGAGGTGCAGGATGGATGGGACCAAGGCCTCGCTCCAACAGCCATCGCCCACTTGCAGGCCGCGTGTGGGAGCCGCCTTGGAGGTGGTGCTCCTGGCCTCGTCCAGCCTTAAGACGCCCGCAGCCCCGGCTGACAGCTTGACCACAACCTCCTGAGAGACCTCGAGCCAAAAAAACCCAGCTAGGCTGCTCCACAATTCCTGACCCATAGAAACTGGAAGATCATATGTTTATTGTTTTAAGCCGCTAAGTTCCGAGGTAATTTGTTATATAGCATTGGCTAGACACACCCCTGGGGAGGAGAGGTGCTCCGTGCAAGGTTCAGTTTACTGATTAGAAGTTAGGGCGTATTGATGATGGCTTTCAGTGTATTAATTTTAAATAATTTGACAACTGCATATATTTCAGGAAAATGTCTACTTCCATGTCCATCTTCATAGCTTGGAGACTTCATTACAGTAGCCCCCAAACGGCCAATGGGGTTTGGATGTCTGGCTGTCACTCCGAGCACCCAGCATCGCAACCGTGGGATGTAATTTTCTAGGGGGGGCGTCTCCCCTTTCCTCTCTGCACCAGTGAAACGTGCTCTGCCTTGCTGCAGCTTGGAGCCCATGTCACGGTGGGCCTGCCAACCCCAGTGCCTTTGCAGTCAGAGGGTCAGAGGGTTCAGACTTTTGACCTGAATTATTTCAGCAGGAAATCATTTTCCTAAGCGATGATACGATAGGTATTTTAAAAGAGAAAGAGAGTATTTCCCAGGCACTTCAGAGAAGTGTTGCAGCATGCTGACTAAAAATTTAAACTTTCATATAGTGAGGCAGTGAGATTTCATTTTCCCTGATGGTTCTCTCGAATTGCCCTTAGCAAACCTTTTGTTGAAATACATGTGCAGAAAACTGCGTCAGGTGTAAGTGTACAGCTTGATTCATTTTCACAAAGTGATTGCACCTGAGTAACCAGTGCCCAGCTCAAGAAACGGAAGGTGACCAGCTGCCAGAAGCCACGCCCAGGTCCTTACTGGTCCCTCCCCAGCCCAAGGGTAACTGCTGCCCTGAGTAAGTCCACACGTTTGGCTTGCCCGTTTGGAACTTTGATGGACTTCTTGATGGACTCGTGTAATCCTGTGTCTGGCTTTCTCGTGACTTTGAGTCCGTGAACTTCATCCTTGGCAGCGTATCTAGTGGTACGTTGTTCGTCCTGGTCGTGGTGTCTGGTTGCCTCGTTTTCTCTGGACATTCGTGTCTTTCTTCTCTTGCTGCTTTTAAGATATCCTCCTTTTCACCAAGTTTAACAGTTCTGACTATGATGCGCCTTGGTGTGATTTCATTCTATTTATTTCTTTATTTGGGTGCTTGGGGTGTGTTGAGCAACTTGTAACAGTGGGACTGTGGTCTCATAGTTTATTTCTTTATTTTTTATTTTATTATTTAAAATAATTAATTAATTTTGATTGAAGTATAGTTGATTTATAATAGTTTAACTCTGTGTAGAGCGGAATTTCCTATGGTAAAAATTCTGGGCTGAGAATCGAATTCTATTTCAGATGAATTTCTTGAGAGGGCTGCAAGGGGATTTTAAACCAATTTGTTTTTCACCTCCTCTGTCTGGGTAAGAAATGCTGACGAAGGGGTCGGCTCATCGGGCTGCTCAGGGAACTGCCAGCTTGTGGCACTTTTACCTCTGTGACAGGTCCAAAGTCCACTTCCTCGGGCCCCGGCGATTCTGGGTCAAATGTCTGTGGTTGGGTGGCGGCCGGGTGAAAAGTAATAAGGGAAAAATCAAGATGAATTGGGCAGTTAAAGAAACCGCCCAAACCTAGCAGGGGAAAGCGAGTCATGCCTTTCAAACTTGCGTTGCTCCAAAGGATAAAACTGCGGACCGTGGTGGGTGTGAAAGGCGATGCATCAAGGAAATGTGTCGCAACCTGTCGTTTTCACGTCTCGTGACGCCAATGTGGTTTACATGTTTTCTGTGTCCTGTGTGTATGCACAGATACGCTGTCTTTCTTGCACATGTTTTTGAGTGTGTCTGTGCAGTGATGTCCAAAGCATTGAGCTGAGTTAGTTTTCTCTCTCTCGATCAAAATAGTGTGGGTAACGCCTTCTGTAGAGGAGAGCTAGTGTGTGCGGTGGGTTAAGCTCTTTAGGGTTAGTGGCTGTTGTCGCTGTATGGCAGGCCCAGCAAACACTTCCTCAAAGGCCCAGACCATAGAGAGGGAGCTTGGAGTCAAATATAGGAGGAAGCGAGCTTGGAAGGAATTATTGCAGTTTATGAATAAGATTGATATTCAAAATAGTAGTAATTAAAACACAACAGGGAGGGGTGCTCAGGCCGTCCTGGAATTGCCAGGGGTCTCAGCACAGCTTGGGCGTTTTTGTCGGGTCATCTGTTACCATCAGTAAAGCCTCTCAGGGAGTTGTCCTGAGTTCTTACATGGATGGCAAGCTTTGCTTTGCCCATTAGTACAACTTCCCCATTTTGTTTCTTTGAAGGATCCTGCTTTGGCATCCTTCCTAATAACTCCACTTAGCCTCAGGGCATGAAGATTTTGCCCATTTGTCCAGGGCCATCAAAATCACTCATGGGGTGGAGGGTATAGCTCAGAGTGCTAGAGCACGTGCTTAGCATGCACGAGGTCCTGGGTTCATTCCCCAGTACCTCCTCTAAAAAAAATAAATAAATAAACCTAATTACCAACCCCCCCAAAAAAAAACCTAAAATAAATTTGAAAAAATAAAACGAAAAAACAAAAATACTGATATTAAAAAAATCACTCATGGGTTTGCACAGGCAAAGGCATCACTGGTCGAAGAAATGGAAAATGGAATGCAATACTGCCTTTGTTTGGGTTCTCTCAGAAGTGGACCCTGAGACGAGGCTTCCAGTGCAAGGCATTTTGGGGACACTGCAGGGACTCCTGGGGGAGCAGGGTGACCAGGAAAGGAAGGCACCCGTTAGAAGCGGGGCAGTTTATGCAGCTCCCCCCGTGGATAGCTGGAGCTTAACTCCAAGATTGGAAACTCTAGGAAATGGGGCTTGCTGTGTCACAGGTCCCCTGAATCACCTCCGGGCTCACTTGAGGGACTCAGGGGACTCAGCGTATAGCTGTCTTCACAGCTATGACTTATTATAATGAAAGGATATAAAGTAAAATCAGCAACAGGAAAAGGTACATGGGGCAAAGTCTGGAGGAAACTAGGCTCCAGCTTCCAGAGTCCCCTTCCTGGGGAGTTACACAGGATGCACTTAATTTTCTGATATGAGTTGAGACAACGTGGGTGAAGTACTGTCTACCCGGGAAGCCTGTTAGTCTCAGTGCCTCGATTTTTATTGGAGGTTGGTCCTGTGGGCACCCTCTGTCCAGCTCATGTCAAAATTCCAGACTCCCAGTATTTGGACAACCAGTTTAGGCACCATGAGCCATTCTTACCAGTTCTGGGAACGGTGTGAACCCTCCTGGTATCCAAGTCCCCAGATGCCAGCCAAGGGCCGACAGCAGGCCTTCCTAAGGAGAGTGGTCTCTGGCCTGCAGCGGCAAAGTCTTTTCTACACATGTACAAAACCCACGCCTTGAAGTGATCCCATTCTAGGGGCAGGAGAGTGGGGATATTTATATATCAGTTCCTGAGAGTCATCGATTAATACCTGCTCCAAATAATGCACTTCAGGCATGCCACACCAGCAGAGCCACCTTCCTGGGTCCTGAAACAGTGACCTCAGGCACAGATACAGTTGGAAATCAGTTGGAGCTTACTGGAAGGTTTTGAGCGATACGGGCAGGACGCTGTCCGCATTGGATACAATAATTATTCTAGAAATTAGGTGTGGACAACAGAGCCATTTGTTCAAGGCAGTGCACATGCACGTGGTCATGTGGCAGTATTACAATTGTGGGTGAAAAGACCAAGGTCAAGGCTTTCTGACTTCCTTGGGGTGTGGCAGGAATGTTGGGACTGGCCATTGCCTGTGGCTCAGGGCAGAGAGCCTGAGCCATGGGCTGCGGAGATACGAGATTCCTGTGACACAAGGAAGGAGTTAGGGCTAAAGGAGGCCAAGGGAAGGACAGCAGGTGAGGCAGGGTAGGATGGGGGAGTTGCCCTGCCTTCTCTCTGGGTGGAGGTGAGAGTTACAAGTTGGAGCTGATGGAAAAAAGAGGAGACAGTTCCCACCCAGGGGACTTCAGGTGCCCTAGGCAGCAGGACTGCTCACAGAGCACCCTCTAGTGGCCCTGTGGTGCAATGACACCCCCTCTGAGCCCAGGGGCGCCCAGCTGGCCTTCAGAGGAGCGGCCAGCAGACATCAGCCCTGAGTTTAGTGCCTTGTGTAATCCACGCAAGAAAAGGGACTTGGTCAGGACTGCTTGTGATTGGTCGTTGGAATTTCTGGGAAATCTGTAAGACATGAAGCTTTTTTGCTTATGTATTTTTAGCTTCTAAGGTCTGGCTTGGAACTCAGTGTTCCCAGAGCGTCTCCTCCTTGTGTCCTACCACTTTTCACGGTGTCTTGTGAATACGGGTGACCTGATGGCCTTGGCCACTTTGTAAGAGCTATGCTATGACCGTATTTTACTCACGAGTCAGGCGCATCTGGAATCTTGAAGCATTAGGCTTGCTAATTAGTTGGAGAAACCTTTCTGATTGTAGGATATCATAGAAACCTCGGGGGGTGTGTGTGTTTAGAATTACCTTTTATTTCCCCACAGCTTCCTGGTTGGAGCGTTGCTAGTGAGATCCTGCATGTCCGGGGTCCTGTGGGGGCGGCTGTGCCTCTTTATCTTTGTACATCACCAGTGGGTTGCGGTGCTTTCTTTGTACCTTATTGGTGGGTCCTGCTTCTGTTGGTAGGAGAGGCTTGTCGGCGTACTGGTACCTCTGGAACTTCTGACAGGGGCCTGGCAGGTAGCAGATGCCTCATGAATGCTTGTGTAAAGCAGGGCCGCCAGCCCTCAGCCCCCAGCCCCCAGCCCCCAGCCCCCAGCTCCCTGCCTGTTTCTGCTTCAGTAGCCAAGAGGAGCAATTGCGACAGAGCCTCTATGGCCCGCAAAGTTGAAACTCTCCCTCATCGGGCCCTTTGCAGGAAACCTTTGCTAACCCCTAAATGACAGTTAAGTTACTGTGAGGGGACAGGAAGGAGCAAGGTGGCAAGGCCAGCTTGCTGGGAGGCCGGGAGGAGATACTAGTAGCAGTTGCTACAGCGCCCACGCTGGTACTTCCCCCCGTGGCGACCAGCCTCTCTCACTGATTGGAGACTGTTGCTCTTTTCATCAGAGTTATGACTTTCTGTTCCGTCTGCCCAAGTCATCTGAGAATTAGGTCATAAAGCAAGTAGGCAAATAAGATGATGCGGGCTGGCTTGGGAGAGGAATACTGGCATAAAAATGGTCAGGCTCTTAACGGGACCCGGTCACTGCTGGGCGGAGAAGGGGAGCGGGTGGAAGGGCTCCAACGGCAACGTCTTAGCCGTGGGTGTGGAGAGTGGTGGCCGCGCGCCACGTGTAAGGGCTCCAAGCGGGAAACCATCCAGATGTCCGCCCACAGTGGAATGGGTCAGTTCAGTTTGTTTCCACGGTCGCCAAATCAGGCTGGCCGCCCGAGCCAAGAATGAGCTAAGAATGCTTTTTATGTTTTTTAATGCTTGAAAAAGACTGAAAGAAGAATACTTCGTGGCAGGTGAAGATTACATGAGATTCAAATGTCAGTGTCTATAAACCGAGTTGTACTGAGAAGCAGCCTCACTCGTTGACTTGTGTATCGCCTCTGGCTGCTTCTCCGTGGCGGTGGCTGAGTCGAGTAGTCCTGACAGAGGCCACGTGGCCCGCAAAGCTAGCACTGTTGACTCTCTGGCCCTTAATAGAAAAAATTTGCTGTTATAAAGCATAGAGAATAAACAAATAATAATTATCTTCAACAACATGGATAAATCTTACAACGTAATCTAGAACAAAAGAAGCTGGAAATGAAAGATTTCATTTACATAAAGTTCAAAAACAGGCAAAATTAATCTGCGGTGTGAGGATAGTCAGAGGGGTGTGGTGAGGGCTGGAAGGGGCCACGAGGAGGCTTCTGGGGGCTGGTCACGTTCTGTTCTGAGTGCTGGCTACATGGGTACGAGTTCACTTGGTGCAAATTCATGGAGGTGTACACTTAGGAGTTTTGCTTTTTTATGGAGAGATGTTTATTTTAATAAAAAGCATACTTAAGAAAAGTGATTTCAGTCTGGCAGCTCCTCAGAAGGTTATAGATAGAGTTAAAGATATGACCCAGTAATTCTACTCCTAGGTGTCTCCCCAGGAGAACTGAAAATAGATGTCTACACGAAGACTTGGACATGAATGATCATAGCAGCATTATTCATAATAGCCCCAAGGTGGAAACAACCCAAATGTCCATCAGCTGATGATAGTTGAACAAAATGGGGTCTGTCCGCACAATGGAATATGACTCAGCCATAAAAAGGAGTGAAGCACTGATGCTACGACATGGATGCACCTTGAATCCCTGATAATAAGTGAAGGAAGCCAGACACGAAAGGTTGCATGTTGTATGATCGCATTTCTATGAAACACCCCTAAGAGGCAAATCCATAGAGACAGAAAGTAGATGAGTGGTTGCCGGGCCTGGTCCAGGGGAGTGACTACCATGGGCGTGCGGCTGATTTTGGAGGATGAAAATGTTCTGAAATGGGGTAGTGAGGGTGGTTGTACGACTTATGAATATATTAAATCCCACTTTAAAAAGGTGAATATTATGGTATGTGAATTCTAACTAAAAAAAAATGTTTAAAATAAAAAGATTGCTGCTCGGGCCCCCTGTGCACTTCTACAAGTCGGAAGGAAAAGGTCCCAAGATGACAGCCACCCCACCTGCTCTTTCTTGGTGCTCTTCCAAGCACAGGTGGCTCGAAGGTTGACAAGGGGAAGGAGGGCGTGACTTTTCCACTGGGTAATCCAGACCTGCCCCGAGGAACAGGCCGTCTAAGTAGCTCAGAGCAGTTTCCAGACTGTAGCTAAAATGGGTGTGTTAGATATGCTACTTCTGTTTACTGCAACTGCAGGTCTACGAACAAAAGGACAAACTGGGAGATTGTAGATAACTCGCTTTGGGGACTTTCCCTGTGCTTATGCCCAGCTCAGTCCCCGTTTCTCTGATTTCTGTCTCCTTTTGGTCTGATGGAAGAGAAATTAGAATCTTGGTAGCAGCTACGGTGCGCGTGCGTTTCCATGGAGGTGAGGAGCGTGGACTGTCAGTGTCTTTTCCTTGTTTGCCTGCAGCCTGCCTTTTCTGTGCATTTAGCGATCTCTTCTGGGTTATGCTTTTGAGTCCCCATTTCTAAGTCTTAAGTGCAGTAATGCTCGCAGGTATCGCTATAGCTTTCGAGGGTGTGAGATTCTCACACAGATGACCTCATTTTCGTTTCGTTGACAGCAAAGAATATATATGTATTTTAATGATTTTCTGCTCTGTCATGACTGATATAAACAACTGGCAGTGAAGATAGCTCTGAAATTTCTGGAAAGTTCCATCGGCTGAACCAGTATCTGTGCAGAGACAAAACGTTTTGATTAATTAAAAAATGTTTGCTTGTCCCTGAGAGGGTGAGAGGGGGTGGTACTAAATTTCAGTCTCTGTGTCACATGCTTGGGGCAGGAGACGGTCCATCCCAGGACTCTGGTGTTTGAGAGGAGGGCAGTGAAGGTCAGTGGGGGTCAGCGGAGGTCACACAGCCAGACGGGATTCACGCAGATTTCTCATTTAGTGGCCTTTCCACTTTGCATTGATGTATTTCGTTTGAAAGAAAGTCGTCTCTAATAAATGTCAAGACTTTGAGGCGTTTTCAGGAAGAGAGGTTGAAAATGCCTGCCATCGATTCCTGTTTTAATGGCCTCAGGAGTTCTTGGTAAAGAGAAGTCACAGAGGGTCCCCCAAAATTCACTTTGACTTGCTTAATCTCCCTGAACCGAACTGGAATCTGTCAGGTCCCTCCTGTCCGCTACAGATGTCAGAGGACCGATTAGATAAACTTTGGGAAGGAGCGAACATGCAGGTTTTCATGAAACACTTCAGGATTTTTATTTTACAGTCACTTACGAAGCACCAACAGTCCTGGGTGTTTACTCTTTCATCCTGTAACGACACTCTGAGGTAGATGCTGTTAGACCCCCACTTTACAGGTGGACAGACGGAGGCACGGTAACGTGAAGCAACCTGCCTAAGGTCACACAGCTAAGAAGGGGCAGAGCTGAGATTTGAACCAAGGCAGGGCTGTTCCAGGGCCTGTTTCTAACCACTCTGCCACGCTGCCTCTCCTGGGATAAGTGTTCAACATACAGAGGGAAAAAGCATGATATTAAAGAGCCAGATATCTGATACTTCCAGTTTGTTTTAAAATATATCATAAGTCTCTGTGAGTGCACAGGGTCACGGTGGAGGGGAAGATATTTCTGCCACAACATAATTAGGAGTTCTGATAATGCTTTGGGCCCCAGTGACATCAGCAAAATGGTACAGTAGAAAGTCCCAGCCATTGTTCCCGCACACAAACACC
Source organism: Camelus ferus (assembly GCF_009834535.1). NCBI lineage: Eukaryota > Metazoa > Chordata > Mammalia > Artiodactyla > Camelidae > Camelus > Camelus ferus. Next base: position 14,085,203 of record NC_045732.1, read on the forward strand.
AGTAAGAACGGTATACACACCAAAATACCTTTATGAGAATTCGAGATTCCAGTGAGGAAGTTGCAGTACCCCAGGTGAGCACAAAGCCGGGAGCAGCTGCCTTGAAACAGGGAAGAGGAGTGATTTCACTTCACCAGGGTCAGCCCTGCCCCGAGACGGCACAACTCGGCACAGCTCAGCACGAGTCTGCCTGCGATTTCTCCTGCTGGGGAGAAAGAGAACAGAACGTTCAGCATCCGTACCTTTCAGAGCCCTACCTCGGGGCTCGCCTTACTCCCCACTTAGAGCACTGATGGAACCAGCAGAGGTTAGAGGCCTGAGGGTAGCTGGGAACAAAGGACAGTGGTGGTGGCCTGGATTTGCATGATTGGGAGAAGACACTCCAGTTGAGACTTCTCACTCATAAGGAAGAGGCGAAGCGCGCCTCCCACAGCCTGGCTTCTCTGAGGGCGGCCTGAGGGACTGGCTCCTGTTTTACCTCATCCCTCACTTGGAGCAAGAGGGAGGAGGAGTAGCATAGTTGCATCTGCTCTCTGGCTTTTTGGAGAGCTACCTGAGGGACTGATATCTCTTTGGCCTGATTTTGATGCTGATGGGGAGCTACCTGGTTGCCACTGAGAACCCAGGAGAGTGGAGTGGCTTGCTGCTATAGAGCCAGAGAACTTGCAGTGCCACAGACAGACACCAGAGGGAGCAAGAGATTACGATCCTGGCAGACGCCTTTAATTAGGACTTTACATGCACAAGTTCAGAGAAAATGCATCCACAGAAAAGGATTGGGGGGCCTCCAGATTCTCTAGCTGAGCTGATTGATGAAGGTCTTTCCCTCCATGAAACTAGCTTGTAAATACCGGGAGAGGTGACTGTTGTTTCGGATGCACAGATACCAACATAAAAGTTCCAAGAATATGAAGAAACAGACAAACATGACCCAACCATAGAAACAAAACAGAAACCAACCCAAAGGAACAGAGGAATATGATTCACCTGATGAAGAATTCAAAATAAACTGTCATAAAGATGCTCAACAAGCTCAGGAAAGCAATCCATGAACAAAATGAGCATTTTAACAAAGAGATAGCATATAGAAAAAAGAAAGACATTTTGGAGCAGAAGAATACAATAATTGAACAGAAAACTTCACTAGAGGTGTTCAATAATGGACTTGATCAAGCAGATGAAAGAATCTGTGAACTTGGAGGCAAGTACTTGGAAATTATCCAGTCAGAGGGACAAAAAAAAAAAAAGAATGAAAAAGAATAAAGAAAGCCTAAGAGACTTGCAGGACTCCATCAAGTGGACAAATATATGCCTTTGGGAGTCTCAGAAGAAGAAGAGAAAGGGGCAAAAAGCATATTTAAAGAAATAGCAACAGAAAACTTCCCAAATCTGGGGAGGGAAATGGGCATTCAGATTCAAGAAGCCCAGCAGATTCCACAAAAGATGAACCCAAGAAGTCCACACTGAGTAACATTATAATCAAACTGTCAAAAGTCAAAGGTAAAGAGAGAATTTTGAGAGCAACAAGAGAAATCAACTCGTCTTGTACAAGGGATGTGTCGTAAGATGTCAGTGAATTTCTCCACAGAAACCTTGCAGGCCAGAAGGGAGTGGGATGATATACTCAAAGTGCTGGGGGAAAAAAATCCCTGCTAACCAAGAATACTGTATGTGGCAAAGCCATCTTTAAAAAACCAAAGAAAGATAAAGACTCCCAGATAAACAAAAGCTGAGGAGGTGGCTCTATGGCTTAGCTGGTTAAAGTGCCTGTCTCGTAAACAGGAGGTCCTGGGTTCGACTCCCCGTAGGGCCTCGCTCTTCCCCAGGAAAAGCTGAGGGCGTTCGTCACCTCTAGACGTGCCTTATAAGAAATGCTAAAGTGAGTCCTTTGAGTTGAAATGAAAGGATACCTAACAGCCACACAAAAATATTTTGAAGTCTAAAGCTCACTGGTAAAAGTAGCTATAAAAATAAATACAGAATACTGTAATATTGTAATGATGGTGTATAAATCACTTAATTCTGGTATAGAAGTTAAAGAAGAAAGTATAAAAGAGAACTACACCTATAAAATATGTTAATGATACACAATAGAAGAAGATGTAATTTGTGACATCAGTAATATAAAATGTGCACATGGGGAGACGTGAAAGTGTCGAGTTTCTGTATATGATTGAAGTTGTTATCAGCTACAGTTGACCCTTGAACGTGCAGGGCTCAGGGACACTGACCCCCTACGCAGTTGACATCTGCATACTGCTGTCTCTGCCTGAAAAACAAAGGCATTGATAAATGACTCATCCAAGGGCAGGAGGCCGAAATAGTTTGAGTAGAATCAGGACTCAAACTCTTCTTCTTTTGATGCCACATATTGTAATCTCTAATAGAACACAAACTCTCCCCCACACTTAGTTAATTGAAAGATCTGTAAAATGAAAATACAGGTACTATATTTGTTGAAAAAAATTCATGTATAAGTGGACCCACCCAATTCAAACCTGTATTGTTCAAGGGTCAGCTGTGTTTGCGTCCATTTGGGTGCCGTATTGAATTTACGTGGGTTAAGTTTATTTCTCAGTTAGCAAGTCATTGGAGTTCATTCCTTATTGCTCCTGTGTTTGGCTGGATTCTCATTTCTTATCCATCTATATCCCCCAGATGGATCCCAGATGGAATTCTTTCCATTTTTCTGACCCGGCTGCCCTCTTACACTTCTCCTGGTCCTCCTGTCTTGCTTAACCCCAACTTCAGAAATGAAGACACCACCTCCTTCTGTGCCCCCAGGGCGCCCCCAGTTAGATCTATGGATTAGATCATGTTTATTTTCCTTGACCAATTATGTGTCTGGTTGTCACAACCATGGCATGCTCCATGGAAGTTTAAAGATGCACTTGTTCTCCAGAGTGACTTTTCGTTTCAACCATCATTGCCTGGAGTTGTTGCTTGACCAGAGATTTGGTTAAATTTCAGGTAACGTGAACTTTTTAATAGAATGTCCAAGTCTGCAACTCTTCGATCTGCTGGCTCAGTTTTTCTTACAAGTGCTCCCCGTTGTGGGTCAACAGCCTGCTGTCTTCTTTTTCTTATCAGAGATTTTCCTTTCCACATAGAATATAAGGCTATTACCATCTTGTTTTTGTGGAAATGAGAATGAAATCTTTACTTTCTAATTTTATCCCTTCCCTTTTATCATCTTTTGCTACTGGCTTATGCAATGTGATTCTTCCCTGGGCACTCATCAGCAGGTACAGTTTTCAGCTTGGCATGGCTCAGCTTCAAACTTTTAAAGTTTTAAGGCAGCTGAGTTATGCAGACAGTCAATAAATCAATCACCATGGCCACTTATTGCTTGTAAGGTGATTACTCCGCTTTGCCCAAAATGACTTTTCAGTTTGAGTAAAATGCACTTTCATCAGGTCGTGGTTGGGTCCTCCAGATCTAAAAGCGCAGAGAGCAATGAGAGAAGCCTGTGCTTAAATAGCTTTATAACTACCCCTCACCTCTTTAACCATCAGTTCCGGCACTTTTGTGGTCCTTGCCCTATAATTCCAATTTCCATACTCTTTGCCAAAGTAATTTTTATGTAGTGCTTGTTCCAACCTCTTGTCTCCATAAGAGTGTATTCTTTTTCTTGCTGACTGGTGGTGAGCATTTTCTCCGTGTCAGCTTAGCTCCTGTGTGATCTGTAAGTCAGGCTCTGCGGGTGGCATCACGTGGAAGATGTCTTGGTTTATTTGTGATTGTTTTCCAGACGAGGGGAACCAGAATAGCGGGAGTGGAACTGCTACCTTAGGCAGGAAAGGAAGAAACCCTCAGCCTTGCTACTGCCCTGGCCGCAGGTGCTCTTTTGAGTGGATTTTAAGGAAAACTAGAAGTGAGTACCTGCACCCAGAGCCGCTTGCCCGGGCCACCTTGCTGCCAGCTTGGCTTGTCTCCGTCCATTCGGGCTGCTGTAACAGAAGCCCACAGGCTGGGTGGCTTGTAAACAACAGACAGTGACTCCTCACAGTCTGGAGGCTGAAGTCCGAGATCAGGGTGCCAGCCTGGTCAGGTGAGGGCTCTCTTCCCCATCACAGATTTCTTGCTGTGTTCTTACCTGGTGGAAGGAGCGGGGGAGCTCCCTGGGGTCTCTTTTAGAAGGACACCAATCCCATTCATGAGGGCACTTCCCTTATGCCCCAGTCACCTCCCAAAGACCTCACCTACCAATACCATCGCTTTGCGGGTTAGGATTTCAACATATGAATGGGACGTGGGGGACACAAACATTCAGACCATAGCATGGCTCTGTGGCAGGTTGTCCTGCCTCCTTGTCCGTCCCCATGGCAGCCCCCTGATGCAGAGGACCACTGTCCCCTGCACATTGCCCTGGCTGCCACCAGCTGCTTAAAGTCTCGCTGGCATTTTTGCTCTGCTGTGGCTGTATCTTGGCTATCCGCAGTGACAACCGCATAGGCTGCCTGCCCGACTGCTCCGCTTTATCTCCCAGGAGGACCGGTTACTGGTTTGGTTACAATGACTTCGTTTCGGGTGGTATGTCTCCACCCCGTGTGTCCCTCAGCCCTGTCATTTTGATGCCTGGCTTTTGCAGAACATGAGGTTTTTCAGAAATGCATGTCGTCGATCCTCATTATTAGCGGTTCCGTACTTGTGAATTTGCCTGCTCACTAAAATGCATCTGTAATCCCCAGATCAGTACATGGGGAGCACAGAGTGCACGCGCCCAGTCCGAAAAAGTTCGACTTGTTGGAAATGCACGTTCCCAGCTGAGGCTGAAGAAGGCAGGGTTCCGCCGTCGTGTTTCAGTTTCCAGACTGGAAACAAGTGTCCTTTCTGCAGTCTCTTTAGTACCATAGTTTTTACTTTTTTGTCCTTTTTTATTGGTAATTTCACTGTTTACAATGGCCCTAAAATGCAGGATGGGATGCCTTGAGTGTTTCTAAGCACAAAAAGGCTGCAGTGTGCCTTATGGAAAAATACGTGTGTTAGACAAGCTTCCCACAGGCATGAGCGATAGTGTCATTGGCCGTGAGTTCAGTGTGGATGAGTCAACAATGCGTGTTCAATAAGGCATCTTTAAATGGAAATGCAAAACAAGGTTATGTATTGATTGGTTGATGAAAATGTGACCAGAATCTCAAAGGAACCTAATCCTGTATTTCTCTTAGGGACAGTGCTTCAGTAGTCACTAATTCGATGTCCATGGTGACTTAATAGCACATAACTACTGCAGATAACAAAAATCAACTATGCTATACACTGAATGTTTGTGTCCCCTCAAAGTTCCTATGTTGAAACCCAACCGCCAGTGTGATGGTATTAGGATGGGGCCTTGGCGAGGGGATGAGGTCATGAAAGCTGAGCCCTCATGGGTGGGATTAGTGCCCTTATAAAAGAGACCCCAGACGGCCCCCCGCCCCTTCCACCGCGCCTTGATCTTGGACTTCCCAGCCTCCAGAACTGCGAGAAATAAATGCGTGTTGTTGTAAGCCACCCAGTCTATGGTATTTTTGTTATAGCAGCGCAGACTGACTGAGATGGACTATATATATGTGTATTTCACTACAGCAGAGGTGCCTGGGCTGAAATAAGTCTCGTACAAGAAAATAGCACATGTGGATTGTTCTGATGCTTCCGTGCACATGTCCTGCTTACATGTCTAACCACAGGTTTTCCTTCCCAGGTGTAAGTAGCGTGGTCGACGCAGGAGTGATGAGTGGCTCTGGAAACCTGATGGATTTCCTTGACGAGCCCTTCCCCGATGTGGGGACGTATGAGGACTTCCACACCATCGACTGGCTAAGGGAAAAGTCACGGGACACCGACAGACACAGAAAGGTAGGTGGGGTGTGTAAGGACACGTTGAGGGGAATCCTTTCAAACAGCTAGGCCATGGCTTCATTGGACAGGTAGTGAGCTAACGCGTGCTTCACAGGTCACGTGCTGGACTTGGTTCCAAAGAAGAGATGGGCTAGTGGGAGAGGCAGAGACGGGGACAGGTAATTATAATACCAGGTGACAGATCAGAGGCATCTTGCCCTTGACACTTTCAGGCTGGGTGACTTTTGGGGTGCCATTTCTGGACCACATCTTCTCTTCTGTAAGGATGGAGTTAATTCTACCTGAAGATTAAATGAGGCTGTGTGTGCGCGAAAGCACGCATCACGGTGCCTGGCATCCAGTTGGCAATCAGTATACATTTTAATGGGCTGTGATAAAGTTACGTGTCAAGTGCTATGGGGTCATTTAGGAGGGATGGTTGGGGGGGTATTTTAGAGAGGGTGACATTTCACTTGGGTCTTGAAAGATGACTAAGAGTTTGCCTCACAGAGGAAGGGGAAAGGGTTCTAATCAGGAGTGGCCCTTTTAGGTCACAGAGGCGTGAAAGACCGCGGCAGGTGGCCTGGGTCTATAGCGGGAGAGGTGAGGAGCAGTCAGCCTGGGGCAGTGCCGGGGTTTAGTGGGTACAGTGGGCGGGGCCTGGGGCTAGTGACAGACGCTTAGAAGAAGCAGGTAGAGGTAGAGGGAGCCGGCAAGGAGGGGCCACAAGTGAAAGGGGGAGATAGTGGCGAGGATGGGGCTGCTAGCCAGGACCCCTCCATGGAGAGGTCAAGTCGGAGACAAAGCAACTACGGGGGTGCTGGCGGTGACTCAGGGAGAGCATCTTCAGAGAGTGCACTGAATGAGCAGTGACATCGAGAGTGTGACTGTGTCATCATGTCACGCAAGTTGGCAGGGCAAGGACACAGTGAGACGTGTAGGGAGTGACGTAGAGTCAGGAAGCTGAGGCAGTTGCTTGGCTCCAACCTGGAGGAACGGAGGAGATGGGGCAGCCTTCAGTCGGGAGCAGGGGCGATGGAACTGTGGCCCTGGGCCCAATGCAGCTCCGCAGGGGTTCACGTAGGTACCACTTTCTTGGAATGCAGCCAGGCCTGCGCATGCACATGCGCTTTATGGCTTGGACTATAGCAGCCGAGTCCAGTGGTTGCCACGGAGACCATCTGACCTGCCGAGCTGAGAATATTTACTTTCTGTCTCTTTACAGAAAATGTTTGCCAACCGTTGCTCTAAAGGGTTATGAGGGGAATGATGATCTCGGAGGAATGTAGGATTCTATTAACACAGCGAGGCACAGGGGTGCTCTTACAGTGTGTTTAGACGTAGCTGTCTGGCTGGTCACGTTTAGACGTGACCCATGCTGGCTCATTCAGCGTTCTTGCTGTTAATCAAAACTATACCAAGGTATCACCTCACACCAGTCAGAATGGACATTATCAAAAAGTCCACAAACGATGAATGGTGGAGAGGGTGTGGACAAAAGGGAACCCTCCTACACTGCTGGTGGGAATGTAAACTGGTGCAGCCACTATGGAAAACAGTATGGAGGTTCCTCAAAAGACTAGGAATAGACTTACCATATGACCCAGGAATCCCGCTCCTGGGCATATATCCAGAAGGAACCCTACTTCAAAAAGACACATGCACCCCAATGTTTATAGGAGCACTATTTACAATAGCAAGACATGGAAACAACCTAAATATCTATTGATAGGTGTGTGCATAAAGATTTGGTGTATATATATATATATATAAACAATACTATTCAGCCATGAGAAAGAATGAAATAATGCCATTTGCAGCAACATGGATGGGCCTAGAGATGATCATACTAAGTGAAGTAAGTCAGACAGAGAAAGACAAATATTATGATATCACTTATATGTGGAATCTAAAATATAACACAAAAGAACTTATTTACAAAAGAGAAGCAGACTCACAGACATACAAAACAAATTTATAGTTACCGGGGTTGGCGGGGAAGGGAGGGAAGGGATAAATTGGGAGTTCGGGATTAACAGATGCAAAATGCTAATTATAAAATAAATAAACAAGGTCCTACTGTATAGCACAGGGAACTATATTTAATATCTTGTAATAAAGTAAAAAGGAAAAGAATGTAAAAAAATATATATATATAACTGAATCACTTTGGTGTACACCAGAAACTAACACAACATTGTAAATTAACGATGCTTCAATTTAAAAGAAAAGTTCTTGCTGTTAACATTTAACCTGGAAAACAAAAGAAGGAAATGAACTGCTTGTTGAAGAGGGTCTTTCATGAACAGACCTAGATGTCAGCTAAAATAGTGATTCATATTCAAAATGGTGACACCAAATTGGTGTCTCTGTTCAGAATGGCTTTGGAATCATCAAAGAGCAGATCACACTTTAGAAGGTTTTTTAATGGAGTTTCTGTGGATTCTAATTCTTTGGAGACTTACGGCGTCTTGACAGCTCTGTGAACTAGGAAGCCCATTGGATGACTGTGCTAGGTAACTGAGTGTTATTCTTAATGTTAAGAGGGAATCTACTCGCTTGATTATATTTGTCTTCTCAATCACCCCATTGCCGGAGGAAACAGTTTCAGGGAAGAAAGCACGAACTGGGAAGTGTACCCACATCAGTTGCATGTCTTTTTGTTTCTAGATAACCAGCAAGAGCAAGGAGTCCATATGGGAGTTCATCAAGAGCTTGCTGGACGCCTGGTCTGGGTGGGTGGTGATGCTGCTCATTGGCCTGCTGGCAGGTACGTGGCTGGCGAGCAGCATCCTCAGAGGTGCCGAGACCCCGGCGTCTGCTGGGCGGGATGACCATCTGAAATGAAATGTTTCTCTTTTCCTTGATGCCAGGGGTTTATGACTTGAAATTTCTTAAGAGCAAAGTACACAACGATACATTTAACATAAAATCTATCATCAATAAAGCAGGAATCCCCCAAGGCATGGATGGGCCCAGGTACGGTCATTGGAGAGCTGTACTGAGTGTACTGGTCGGCCCTTTCCATGCTTTACAAAGGTTCATTGCCACACTGGATTTTATAGAAAGCACACATTTCACCTCCTCTAGTACTTGGTTTGGAGAAGGCAAGAAAAGTACAGGAAAATTTTGATCTGTAATAATCAACCCCCATATGAGACTGGCCTTTCCTGGGATGAATTGTCAACATCCAAAGGCACTCACAGTGATGTGAGACACTGCCGGCTCTGAGGTGGGCCCAGGGGAGGTACCTCCAGCCCGTACGTTGTTCTGACCCTCAGGAACTCTGCATCCTTCGTTTTTATAGTCCCAACACTATGTTGGTGAGCAGTAGATGGTTCCAGAATGAATAAATGAGTATCTGGAGGGGAGGCCTCCCTTTTAATATCAGCAGCACCAGCTCTCCAGGGAAATTGTTTACTGAAACTTACTTCCTTTTGGGAGGCTGTGAAGGTTATTGTCTCAGCATAAAAAATTTGAACGTGCTCAAGAGATTACCTAAGTAAAACCCCCCTGCCTGTAATAACACAACTGTCAGGATTATAGGACTGATCAATCAAATCTAGTACGCGGTCTCAAAAGAACACTACTTGGGGGGTGGGCCACAGACGGAAATTGTGTGATTACAGAGGATTTGGGTTTCTGGCCAAATGCTGAAGATTTTTAACATTTTCAATGGTAGGAGGGGCTTGGTTGCTAGGGAGTGGGTCCATCCCTCTGCGGCATGTCCTAAAGGGCCAAGAAAAGTGCTGAAGGGGGAATCCTTCCCCTCCAGTCACAGCAGCTGCCTGTAACGAGTATAGAAGGGAGGCGAGAATGGGGTGATATTGACCGTGAAGGTGGTTAAAGTGTTCTTTTGATCTGGATGTGCCTTGAAGGGAAAGCCAGAAAACTGCGCCCCATTCACTTTCCCATTCCACAGCTGTTAAACGGTGGAGAGAGTCAGGGGTCCCACTGCCTGGCCTGTCACTTCCTTAGTGGTCCCCTGGACCTTATATTCTGACTCCCAAAGATGGAGAGGCCCAAGCGGCGGCTCCTCTGCGGAACGTTACTCAGGAACCACCACTTGGTGTCGCTGTTGCTCCACGGAGCGCAGCTGAGACGCCCAGCCCTGGGAGAAGCAGAGCCAGCCAGGAAGGCGGGTCAGGGAAGATGTGATTCCGAATGAATGGATAGCGATGGAATTTGGGGTGAACTTTGGGTCTTGCCCCTGGATATCTGTAGGACCCCCCATTTATGTTTTTGTTCATATGTCATCTACGTGAGGGGTTCTCTGATCCCCTTTTCTAAAAGTACATCTCTCCCTCTCTGAGCCTCACCCCCTGCCCTGTACATATGTGTGTGTGTGTGTAGGGATGTAGCAGCTTTATTGAAATACAATTCACATTTCATGAAATTCACCTAGTTTAAGTGTACATTCAGTGGTTTTTAGTGTATTCACAGAGTTGTGCAGCCCTCACCAAAATCAATTTGAGAACATTTTCATCAGCTCCCAAAGAACCTCCCTACCCTTTAGCTACCAGTGCCCGTGCCCCAGCCTCCTCCCAGCCCCCGACAACTGCTAATCTACTTTCTCTCCCTGTCGGTTTGCCTTTTCTGGACGCTTCATACAAATCATACAGTATGTGGTCCTTTGTGACTGGCTGCTTGTGCTCAGCACAGTGTTCCCAGGGTTCATCCGTGCTGTCATGTGTGTCAGGACTTCATTCCCTTTTGTTGCCAAATACCGTTCCATTGTAGGACGGACCGCGTTTTGTTTCTCCGCTCAGCGATTGATGGGCATGTGGGTGGTTTCTACTTTTTGGCTGTTGTGAACATTTGTGTACCCATTTTGGTGTGGATGTATGTTTTCATTTCTCTGGGGCAGTCACCTAGGAGTGGACTTGCTTGGTCAGATGGTGACTCTGTGTTTAACTGTTTGAGGACCTGCCCAATTTCCTTACTTATTTTGTCTAGTGTCTTTCTTCCCACATGAGGTGCACTTCCATGAAAGCAGGGCGCTGAGTTTGCCTGGTTCACGGCTGTACCCCAGGGCATGGAACAGTGCATGGCACGTAGTAAGTAGGTGCTCAGCAAACAGCCCTTGAGTGAATGGACGGACCTGAGTTTTCTGATTTTCATTTATTGCTCTCATTCATTCAACATGGATATATAGTTCTGGCCATGTACCTGACACAAAGACAGCAAAGAACAGGCAGGTGGCTCTTACCCACTTAAAGTGGACACAGGGTCTGGACGTCTGGCCTGATCCCCACTGGTGCACAAACCAGACAGGAGACTCTCCCCCACCCCTTATTGATTAGTTGGAGTGTGTATATGTGTGTGTGTGTGTGTGTGTGTGTGTGTATAGTTATACAATGTCTATAAATATAATCATGGTAGCAGGATGTGATAGGTATGGTAATGGGGAAATGCCTGGAAAGTACATCTTGCCCAGACTTAGGAAATCAGGGAAGGCTTCCTGAAGGACGTGACATAAATCTAGGGTCTGGAAGATAAATAGGAGCTTGCCGGCTGGGGGGAGGGCAGTGCTGTCTGAGGTGGGTTAGAGAAGAGAGCCTGGGGGGCCCAGGAACATGGCGTGGGCAGAGCTGGGGTGAGTGATGGAAAAAGAGGATGCTGGAGAGATACTCGGGCGCAGCAGTTAGAGCCTGCACGTTGTTGAGGATTCCCGCGTTCTGGCGAGACCTGTGGGGATGCCAGTGGGGAATTGTTACTGTAATAAAGATCCAGTAAAAGTGTGAGAAGTTTAGTAGCCTGAAAGTATTCCCTGCCGTCATAAAAGACTGGAATGGGTTATTCTAGAAAGAGACCCACGGTAGCCTTCTGTGGCCTACTGCACGCTATTTTATCTCACTTCTATCAGCCTTTAAAGTAGTTATTTACTTAGATAGCTCTCCAGTCCTATATCTATAATTTAAAAATCCACCAAGTTCTCATAAGTGAGATTTTTCAAGCGGGGTTCCATTTGGTGGCAAAGTCTTCCTTAAAACGACAAGGCTGTTGTAGCCCTGATGTCTCCCTTTTGTCTGAACTGTCATGTGTCCTGGAGAAACGTTAACGCGTGTGATCCCTGCATCCTGCCCAGAAGCCGCCCAAGGGGGTAATGTCATTTCTAGGGTGTAGGTGCCCTCTTTCTACAATTTGGAAGGTCTGGATTCTGAAAGCCGTCGGGCCCCAGAGGCTTGTGATGAGCTCAGACCTGTATGTCTCTCCGTCCCGCTTGATGGAAGCCCCCAAGGACTACCCATCATTGGCTTTTGTGTCTCTCTGGGCTGGGCACTGCGTTTGCCACAGCGGGTGCCTTGCCACTGGCTCGGGTGACTTTAAGATTGAAGAAGGAGGCTGCCTGTCTGGGTGCGGGGCAGCCGGAGGCACCGGCATCCCTGCCTGCCTTCCTGGCCCGTGTGCTCCGCGTTGGCCCACGTGGCGTGTTGCCAGGCGGCACCCCGGGCTGTTCCTCTAAGGGGCTCTGGCTGCTTCTTCCAGGCACCTTGGCTGGGGTCATCGATCTCGCCGTCGACTGGATGACCGACCTGAAGGAGGGGGTCTGCCTGTCTGCCTTCTGGTACAGCCACGAGCAGTGCTGCTGGACTTCCAACGAGACCACGTTTGAAGACAGGGACAAGTGTCCCCTGTGGCAGAAATGGTCGGAGCTGCTGGTGAATCAGTCAGAGGTGGGTGTGTGGGCAGGTCCCAGCTGGGAAGCCCGTGGGCGTTGGCCAAGGTCGCCTTCTCACCTGCACGCGTCTGTTCTGACGCCATCCGTGGCGAATACTAGTACCCCTTGCCGCTTGGCTTTTTCTAGCTCTGGTGTTCAAACTTCGGTTGGGAAACCTTTCCCCACTCTTTCATGGGCGCAATGTATGTATTTTTCTTACAGCCTTGTGTTTGGCTTTATTTTTCTTCCTGAGAGTGGTCTCTTGATCAGGTTGAAGAAATAGGCTTGAATTTTATACCTTCTATAAAAAAAATTTTTTTGGGGGGTTATTAGGTTTATTTATTTAAAAAAATTTTTTAATGGAGGCACTGGGGATTGAACCCAGGACCGTGCATGCTAAGCACTCACTCTACCACTGAGCGGTACACTCCCCCCATACCTTCTAATTGAAAAGAAAAGATACAATATTTTTAAATGATAGCTTTAGTGAGATACAATTCATATTCCATGTGGTTCGCCCATGTAAAGTGTATAGTGCAAGTGGCTTTTAGAGTCTTCACAGAGTTGTGCAACCATCATCACAATCTAATTTTGGAACATTTCTATCACCTGGAAAGAAACCTTGTACCCATGAGCAGTCACTCACCATTTCCCCCCAAATCCACCAGCCACAGGCAACCACTAATCTTTCTTGTCTCTATAGATTTGCCTGTTCTGAACACTTCATATAATGAAATCATGCAATATGTGGACTTTTGTGTCTGGCTTCATTCACTTAGCATCACATTTTCCAAGTTCATTCATGTTGTAGCAGAAATCTGTGCTGCATTCCCTTTCACAGCCACGTAACACTCCACTGCACAGAAAGAGCACATTTTATTTCCCTGCTCATCAGCTGATGAACATAGATTGCTTCCACCTTTGTGCTATCGTGAATGCTTTTGCTCTGAACATTTGTGTACACGTTTTTGTGTGGACATGTGTTTTCATTTCTTTGGGGGAGATTCTTAGGAGGGGAATTGCTTGGTCACGGGGCGACTCTCTATTTAACCTTTTGAGGAGCTGCCGGGCTGTCTTCCAAAGTGGCCTCACCATTTTACCTTCCACCAGCAGCGGATGTGGGTTCCAATTTCCCCACATCCTTACCAACACCAGTTGTTACCTGGTTTGGATTATAATCCTCCTGGCAGGTGTGCAGTGCTGTCTCACTGTGAATTAAGTTATCATCTTCCAATGCATCTCATGAACACATTACAGAGGATGTTTCTGCGCCTTCCATGATGGGAACATCCCAGGCCTGGGGGAGGTAGCGGGCAAGCGCAGACCTGGCAGGTGCATGTGTTCATGGTACTCTGAGTTCCAGATCCCCATACACAATCTTAGTTTGGGAAAAGGGTTCATTTCTTTCTTTTCTTTTTTTTTTAATAGAAGTATAGTTGATTTACTCCTGGGCATAAATCCAGAGGAAACTCTAATTCAAAAAGACACCTGTACCCCAATGTTCATAGCGGCACTATATACAATAGCCAAGACATGGAAACAGCCTAAGTGTCCGTCAACAGATGACTGGATAAAGAAGATGTGGTGTATATATACAATGTAAAAGAGTTAATTTCTAACTGAATTCAGTGGTTACCACGATGACTGTGGGTCATTGACAGATCAGAACCCTGGTTGAGGGGAAGCGAGGTTGCCAAGATTCACATTAGGGGCAACGTGAGGACCATTCAAGCTAGAACTCTTCTTGGAAGATAGGTGTAATCTATTGATTCTTCTCCTCCCCACCCCCGTCACCCCTCTATTGCCCGATCGACTACTACA